>NW_014577976.1:125728-126250 GCF_000485595.1 Priapulus caudatus
CACACACACACACACACACACACACACACACGCACGCACGCACGCACGCACACATACCCTGTGTTAGCGAACACCTCCACACAACAGACACCTGTCTATAAAAGACATTCATTATTCGAGATTCCCATAGGTAGGACTAACAGTGAAAACACGTGTATATAGAATGAACAGACGCCTGCCTATTAAGACCAATTTTAATGGCGTTTCCCCCTCGGTGACCCTTATACGCAGATCTGACTGTATGTAGCATGCCCATGCATCTCCCCCTCTCTCGGCATCCTCCGTGCTAGTGCTAATATTAGCACTGATGCTGGCTGGGTGTATCTGTATCATGATCACGAGCACTCACTCACTGTACGTGGTCGGCGCCAGGCACGCGCTACAGTCAAAAATACTGCGGGTTATAAAAACCTAGAATCTAATGGCTTCACGCAAGGCCTGCCTCACAGTTGTATGTCTCTCTCTCTATCTCTCTCTCTCTCTCTCTCTCTCTCTGTTGGACGAAGGTTGATCAACCTTCGT
>NW_014577977.1:0-1292 GCF_000485595.1 Priapulus caudatus
TCTCTCTCTCTCTCTCTCTCTCTCTCTCTCTCTCTATATCATTCACTCTCTTTCTCTCTCTCGCTCTCTCTCTCTCACGCCCTCTCCCCCATCCTCTCTGTCTCTATATATATTTCTCTCTCTCTCAATCTATCCATCTATCAATGTATCTAACTATATCGCATTTTCTTGCGCTCTCTCTCCCTCTCTTTCTCTCGCTCTCTCTCTCTCTTTCTCTGCATGTCTCCCTCTCTATGTATGTGTCTCTCTCTCTCGCTCGTTTTCTGCATGTCTCTGTGTTTCTTTCTCTCAGTCTCTCTCTCTCTCTCACCACCTTCTCTCTATCATTCACTCTCGCTCACGCGCGCGCGCTCTCTCTCTCTCTCTCTCTCGTGATATCTCTCTCTCTCCCTCTATCCATCGCGCCCCCCTCTCTCCCTCTCTCTGCATGTCTATCTATCTCCCCCTTCTCTCGCTTCCCCCTTCACTCTCTCTCTCGTGATCTCTCTCTCCCTCTATCCATCGCGCCCCCTCTCTCTGCATGTCTATCTATCTCCCACTTCTCTCTCTCTCTGTCGCTCGCTCGCTCTAGCACTCTCTCTGTCCCTCGCACACACACACTCTCTCTCGCTCTACCCCCTCCCCTCTCTCTACCACTTTATGTCTATCTATCCCCATCTCTCTCGTTTTCTCGTTCGCCCTCACTTTTCCCCTCTCTGTCGCTCTCTCTCGCCCCATCTTTCCCACCCTCTCTGTCTCTATATATCTTTCTTTCGCAATCTATCTATCCATGTATCTAACTCTATCGCCTTTTGTTGTGCGCTCTCTCTCTTTCTCTCTCTTTCTGTCTATCTCTTTCTCTGCATGTCTACCTCTCCCTCTCTCACCACCCTCTCCCTATCATTCACTCTCGCTTACGCTCTCTCTCTCTCTCTCTCGCTCGCTCTCTCTCTCTCTCTCTCTCTCTCTCTCTCTGTCTCTGTCTCTCGCTCTCCCTCGCTCTGTCTTTCTATCACCCTCCCGCTCTCTTTCTTGCTCCACCTCTCTCTGTCTCTCGCTCTCTCTCGTGATCTCCCTCTCCCTCTCTCTGCATGTCTATCTATCTCTCCCCCTCTCTCGCTTCTCAATTTTCTCTCTCTCCGTCTCCGCACTCTCTCTCTCTCGCTCTAGCCCCCTCTCTCTCCCACTTCATGTCTATCTATCTCCATCTCTCTCTTTCGCTCGTTCGCTCGTTCGCTCTCACGTTTCCCCTCTATGTCGATGTCTCTCTCTCTCTCTCTCTCTCTCTCTCTCTCTCTCTCTCTCTCTCTCTC
>NW_014577977.1:1681-4283 GCF_000485595.1 Priapulus caudatus
CTCTCTCTCTTTCTCTCTCTCTCTGCATGTCTATCTCTCTCCCTCTCACCATCCTCTCTATATCATTCACTCTCGCTCGCTCTCTCTCTCTTTCTCTCTTTCACTCTCTCCCTCTCTCTCTCGCGCTCTCTCTCTTCCTGTCTTTCTCTCTCCCTCGCTCTCTCTCACTCTCTCTCTCTCTCTCTCTCTCTCTCTCTCTCTCTCTCTCAACTTTACGTCGAAGTGCCATCCTTGGGCGAGGGACGAAGAAACGCAACGCCAAACGTCGGTATACACGTCGGCCTCATGTCGATGGAACTTGGCTGTGCAGGCATCCGGCGCATATTCAGCACGATGAATGTACCTCCGCCTGACGAGAAGAGCATGCATGAAAATGCGAACATAGTTGCGACGTCAGTAGCCGAATTGAACAGGAAGGACATGGACTTGGCGCGTGATCAAGTAAAAATATTGAATGAGGCGCGCGGCCTCACGCCTGACGCCCCAATATAAGCCGAAGGGGATGGGAGGTACAACAATCTGCTGTGAGCCGGTGCAGGTCAGACGCCCTTCCAACTGGCTTTGCAGTGCGTGTACACGGTGTCAGAGAACGTAAGCAGTAGAAAAATGATCATCGGAATGGACGTTTCAAACAAATTATGCAAGAAAGCAGCTCACCTACGAGCATCTGCTAAAGGCGTGATCTGCCCAAATCAACCCGGCCACTGTTCCGCAAACTTGCGTTGCGACGAAACCATTGGAGATGAAAAGCGCTCTGCAGGATGCATCATTCATATATAATGACGATCATTTAGGCATAGCACCATCTCTCGCCCAGATTTCAGACTTTCAGATCTGAAACATTTATTTTCGCATCAAATATTACGCATATATCATCATCAAGACTTAGAGTATATAATGGGAGATATGCTATATAATGGGAGTTCTCCCATATACACTCCTGCTTTATATATCGCCCTCCCTCTTCTATCACACCCAATGTGAGCTACAGTGTCATAATTGACACTTTCATTTAAAGCTTACACATGTTTTACATCAGCACTGAGAGTTTGAACTAATTTCAACCAAATGTTACCCTTTTTGGGGGTTCGTTCCTTCTGTTGTGGAATTGCTGATATATATATATATATATATATATATATATATATATATATATATTTATATACACAGTAAAACTCGCGTAAGTCGACATCGTCTAAATCGTCAATTCGCGTAATGCTGGCCTGCGTTTACACTATCGATTTTTGTCAGCAAATCGTCCGAGTCGTGCAAAATTGAACACGTTCTATTTCTCCAACTCGGCGACTTGACTCCGACTCCGACTCCAACACAATCGAATTTCTTGGAATGCACTTTGGTCAAGTCAGGGGCAAGTTGGAATGCACTTGAAATTGGGACGATTTGCTGACAAAAATCGATAGTGTAAACGCAGCTTAAGTCGACATGGAAGTCAAAGTCCCGATTTTCTCTCATAGTAAATCCATTAGAATAGCCCCGCCTAAATCAGCATTTATAAGTCGTCATTATGTATAAGTCGACGCCCTCAGACAGGTCCCATGTAATACAAACAACAGTAATTTCCCATCTGGAAGTCGAAATCAGAAATGCCGATTGCGCAGTGTAGGCCTACGGTCTAGGAAATACACGAGCTGGCTGTCGCAGATGGATTGTTTGAATCGCATTGTCCGCTTGGACGCATTTGAAACATGTGGGTCAAACGGTTCTCAAGCTATCCTTGACAGTAGCCAAATGTTGACGGACGGACGGACGGACGAACGTACGACGGCCGACGCCCCATGGCAATAGCTCATCTTGACGATGTCAAGGTGAGATAAAAATTGGAGAAAATCATTTGTAAAACTGAACTTCATCTCGCACATGTTCCCTGGTAAAACCTGAGAAAGAGTGGTTCCTGAGAAAGAGTGAAATGGCGAGTCACACACGACCTGAGGCGACGCTGCAAGGCAGAAATACAGGCACCGTACGCGAGGGAGCTACAGCAAATTACAGCAACTACTCACTCACGTCCTCACGTCTCGTGCACTGCCTTACGGCGAATTGCGGACACCGATGCCTCACGTATTCTCTTGTTAGCAGAGCGCTTGGGACACGATTTACCTGCCCGGACGACTCGCACCAACTGTCCGCAGCACTCCTGGAAGGGTGGATCGCGGATCGCTTTAGCAGCGCGACACTTGAAAATACCCGTTTCAATACAAGTATGCAGAAATCCCGGCCCCCCCACTCAGTGTTATTTAGGGTACGCATATGCTCGTTAATTCCCTCCCTTTGAAAGCACCCACCTATCTCAGGACTGCCAAAATTTCTGAACCCCCCTTTCGCGGGCTTTTTGCGGGTTTTTCCTGCCTTGCAGAACCCCCTAAATCCGGAACACTACGTATAGACTGGTACCCGTTCGCCACCTTCACTCCGGTACGTATCCTTCGCTACACTGACGTAGTGACGTTAGTGTAGCGTGTGGAACTGTCGACCGGGTACTAGTCTACACTACGTAGTGTAGAGTTCAGTGAGCGAGGGGAACTAGGGAGCAATATTTTTATTTTTCAAAATGAAATAATCCTGAATGAGCTTTTAAAACTAG
>NW_014577977.1:4456-21903 GCF_000485595.1 Priapulus caudatus
TTAAAGAAATCTCCGGGTGAAAAGTCAAATACACCCCCCTTTTTTACAATTCTTGGGCTGGATTTTGTCGCGCAAAAAATACCCCTTTACCAGAGATTTTGGGAACGCGCATGCGGTCCTTCCGACCTCGGAGTGGGGGGGCCGGCGCAGAAATCCGAGGCCGTCAACAAATCGTACCAGACATCGAATCGCAAGTGGAAGACCTGGTCGCGAAACGTTCACGCGCACTTAAATTCTCCATCTCAACAGAGGCGTCGCCCGGGCAACGGCCGAGACGTGCGATCGATTTCGTCGGGACCGCACTCATTTCCGGAAGCCGGTCCGTCAACACCTGCAACAGAAAGAGCAGAGGCGCAATGCCATTAAAAACCAGCAACGGCACCAGCTCCAAAGGAAATGGCGGTGTTACGCAAGAAAGGTCAAATATTCGCTTCATGCAATGAAAGCCGAGGTGAAAGGCGAGGCGACCTATTCGAATGGCTTGTTAAACCCGCGTCCAAAGCTTGATCATGCCTACTGTCAGTAGATGTTACCTACCATGATAGAGCAACTCTATCTCATTATGCCTATTTTTTGCTCGATTGTCAGTTAGTTGGTTACTTGTTGTTAGCTGTTAGTTTTGGAAGATGCAAGAATGATAGGGAGAGTGGCCAAAGCATTTTGGTGGCTTTGCATGGAGGCAGTGCTTCCCCGCATTGTTACTTGCATGTGGCTCCAATGACAGATGCAAATTATTCACGCACAACTTGTTATGGCAAATATATACATGCACATTTTACGAGGAGTGCGGTTAGTACTAAGCATGTAAACTAGTCTATTTGCATGCACTGACGTGAACTGACATGAAACTTAACCTTAATATAGCCATAATTGTCAGGTGTTAAGGGTTAGGGTTAGGGTACCTTGCCAAATATTACATGATTACGTGTCAAAAGTAAAAAATGACGTGTTATCAAGCATTTTTTTGCTGTACTTGTTAATCCAAACAGAACACATGCTATTAATTATAACAATGCTGAAATGAACAAAATTTTGCAGCAAAAAAAAAATCGGGCAAAAAGCAGGCTTCTTTTGAAAATTTCCTGGCTGCCCCATCAATGCACACTGGATGAGCCGAGCCGCTCACACTATATGCTATAGGATTCAGCGAAGATTCTAGTTTCTGAAATTAACAATTGCAAAGAGTTGTTTGAGAAATGAAAAATTCAAGTGCACGCATACACTGAAAAATGATCTCATTCTGGACCTGTCCCAGTGCTCATTGGCTGATTTTTCACCGTCATAACTTAAGCGGGTACGTTTTTTTATACAGGTGTATTACTCATTTTGTTGCGCTTTCTCGCCTTATCCTCCGTATCTCGTCTTGATCATCAAAATAATTATTTAAATATATCACTAACTAACCCCGCAAACTCATCGAAAGCAAGCTCTCTCCCAACCAAACTGTTTCATAATTTTTGCAAAGTTCATGTTAAGAAATGTGTTGTGACATTTCATAATTGGAAAACTTAAAATATGAATGTTTAAGTAGTATGTAAAGTGCAAATACCAATATGTTGCGCTGCCATATATTCTGCAGCTGCAGTTCTTTGACCAACATCGGATTTTCTTTCTGGCTCTGGCAGTAGTTCTGCGTTCGCTGTTGACCCATTCCCAGCCAGAAAAGGCCCTTGTTGGCACGTCTGAGTGGGCTCTAAGCTGGTAGAAACCTATTTAAAAGTTTATATATAATATTTATATATATTATAAGAGTTCAGTATTTCTCATTTCGGTTATGATAAAACAATGTTAGTGAATGATACGAATTTTATTTAGTACTGCATCGATACGTGTATAGGCAAGATTTGTATCGCGTTATATTGATAAATCGTCCCACCCCTAACGTTGTCTTGACTGACGGTGACTCACCTCATCTTATTAGCATGTATCATTTTCCTGAGACCAATTGTGCATTTAATGCAGCTTCTATGTATAGCTCGCTGATCCTGTCGTTTGCAGAGCGAGGGCATGCCTTTCATAGATAGCTGACGAGAAGAGCAGCTTGCATTTTATGAGGTGGTGTTGTCCGTTCTAGTCCATAATTTGTATGTCGTGTAGTTGCGCTCATAGGGTCTATGTCCCCCAGATTTGAAAATTTCCTGGCTGCCCCATCAATGCACACTGGATGAGCCGAGCCGCTCACACTATATGCTATAGGATTCAGCGAAGATTCTAGTTTCTGAAATTAACAATTGCAAAGAGTTGTTTGAGAAATGAAAAATTCAAGTGCACGCATACACTGAAAAATGATCTCATTCTGGACCTGTCCCAGTGCTCATTGGCTGATTTTTCACCGTCATAACTTAAGCGGGTACGTTTTTTTATACAGGTGTATTACTCATTTTGTTGCGCTTTCTCGCCTTATCCTCCGTATCTCGTCTTGATCATCAAAATAATTATTTAAATATATCACTAACTAACCCCGCAAACTCATCGAAAGCAAGCTCTCTCCCAACCAAACTGTTTCATAATTTTTGCAAAGTTCATGTTAAGAAATGTGTTGTGACATTTCATAATTGGAAAACTTAAAATATGAATGTTTAAGTAGTATGTAAAGTGCCAATACCAATATGTTGCGCTGCCATATATTCTGCAGCTGCAGTTCTTTGACCAACATCGGATTTTCTTTCTGGCTCTGGCAGTAGTTCTGCGTTCGCTGTTGACCCATTCCCAGCCAGAAAAGGCCCTTGTTGGCACGTCTGAGTGGGCTCTAAGCTGGTAGGAACCTATTTAAAAGTTTATATATAATATTTATATATATTATAAGAGTTCAGTATTTCTCATTTCGATTATGATGAAACAATGTTAGTGAATGATATGAATTTTATTTAGTACTGCATCGATACGTGTATAGGCAAGATTTGTATCGCGTTATATTGATAAATCGTCCCACCCCTAACGTTGTCTTGACTGACGGTGACTCACCTCATCTTATTAGCATGTATCATTTTCCTGAGACCAATTGTGCATTTAATGCAGCTGCTATGTATAGCTCGCTGATCCTGTCGTTTGCAGAGCGAGGGCATGCCTTTCATAGATAGCTGACGAGAAGAGCAGCTTGCATTTTATGAGGTGGTGTTGTCCGTTCTAGTCCATAATTTGTATGTCGTGTAGTTGCGCTCATAGGGTCTATGTCCCCCAGAGTACTGCCGGAACGTACCCTGGGTACGGTCCGGTATACCGGAACGTACCCTGGTCACTATTTGATATGGTGAGGGTTAGGATTAGGGTTAGGGTTAGGGTTAGGGTTAGGGAGTAGGCATAGGCGACTCCCTAGACTCGTTAGTGGAGTAGGCGAGGTACGGTACGGCATATTAGATAGTACCAGGGTACGTTCCGGTATACCGGACCGTACCCAGGGTACGTTCCGGCAGTACGCCGGGGGACATAGACCCTCTCAGCTGTAGTTGCTCGTCTATTAAAGGTTGTAAATATGGTGAAAGGTTGTGTGGTCTTTTTGGGCCGGGAGTTATGCCACAAAGAAACTTGTTTTCGAATTTATTTCTAATTGGGACCGGAAGGCTTAAGAATTTAACAACGATTGGCCAGATAGTGTAAATTTTGGTTCTTTCTAAAGGGGAAAAGCCATCAAATTCAATACTAAGTTTGACGTCATAGGGATCATTTAAGAAATTTTGCCATGTGTTTGTTTGATGAATGTCATATATTCGAGCACCTGGAATGTAGTGTGTGTACGTGTCTGTGTAGTGTCATAAGTGAGGCAAAGGTGAAGTATTTGAATTGTAATTTTATAAATTTTGTAAGGTGTGATTGTAAATATTTTTCGTGGCTGTCGGTTGTTGGCGTATTGTGCTGCAGTGCATTGGGGGGGAAGTGTCAAGATGTTGATATTGCCCAGTAAATAGTAGTTGATGAATGGATGTATGTCTGTCTGTCATATTTCCAGCAATGTTGTTTATCATGTGTTTCAGTTGTTTGAATGTTTGTGGTAATAAATTTGGCGGGGGCAGAATGGCTTTCATAATGCAGAGAAGTTGCTACATTGACATTTAGCAATTTTTCCAGATGTTATGTAAAACCCTGCAGGCAGAGCAATTATTTGCAGAACAGTTACTGCTGCTGCAGGGTATAGGGGTCTGTTTTAATTGTCTCTATTGTCGTCATTTCCATCATAGTGGTTGTCACCACCATCATCTCCACTACCACCGTTATCTTCTCCGTCATCATCAACCGTCAAACGTTGCATTGCGCAATTTGTGCCTGAAAAGAATTGGTATGTGAAGTAGCATTGCTCATTCGTTCCTGTCATATCTACATTCATTTCACGTATAAACGATGCTGCTGCCAATGCTGCGGTGGCTGCTTCTGCTTGCATTGAGCAGCTTTGCTGCTCTTTCTTTTTAATGAAAACAAAACAAATTTTCGTTAATGTAATGCATAATACATACTGAAGGGAATATGTCTATTAACGTAATACATCTAGCATTTTCTAATGACTTAATTATTTATGATACCTAGAATGTTTTTCATTCTTTATAGCCTGGCGTACTTCTTTAATTAATATTGCCTTCTGACAGGGAATTCTCTCCAATGAGTTCATGGAGCTACAAAAGACAAGTAGGCCCCTACAACTCATCACTTTTTCATGACTTGGTTGTAGTTAATATGTAGATCCTATTTATGGGCACATGTGACTATACTATGTGCATATACTCACATGACCCACCACTTTGCTTATACCTCCCATTGATGTCCGTGAAGAAGGATCTGGCCGTTTTACTTCTCGCTGGAACGCAGTAACAATGTGCTAGTGAAAGTGCACTAGTTTGTTTAATTCGTTATTTGATTTAGGCTTTCACTAGAGTTTAAAATAAATGCTAATTTATAAATGTTCAGAGTATGGGACAGGACTTTCTTCAACAGGTCAATAACGTCAAAATCGCTAAGCTTGTTCATTCTGTAAGAAAATGTTACATGTGCTTTGTGATACTGGAAAACGATGAACATTTTTACTCTCAACATGTAATAACAGGCAGGAAAATCGCTGATTGCCTAGCGTGCAAGTCGCCAGACAGCCAGTGCAAGGAACTAAATATTTAGCTCCTTGAGCCAGTGTAGACATCGGATGAACCCCTACGTCATATGCAGCGTGACATCAGGGTCGGTATCAAATACTTTGAGGGGCTAGCTGTGTATACCAGTAAACTTTTCAGGCATGGTAGATGTCATCAGTGCTGTGATGAAATTTTATTATTAATCGAGTGTAGACCTTACCTATATGGTTAGATAACATATGTATCCCCCGCGAACTAGAATGAATGAAAGATCTCCGTAAAAGGCCGGACACACTAGGCGATTTAATCGGGCGACTTTATCGCCCAATAATATCGCCCGATTTTATCGCGCGAGTCGAGTGGACACACATAGGCGATTTTATCAGGCGACTTTATCACCTGATAATATCGCCCGATAATATCAAAACGTTTTGATCTATGCGATTAAATCGGGCGACTAAATCGGCGGTGACTGTCTGGACACACTAGGCGATTTCACCGGCGATTTAGTCGCCCGATTTAGTCGCCCGATTTAATCGCCTAGTGTGTCCGGCCCTTAAGGACGTACAAGGTAGGTAAAGTCAAATAAGTCACTAAGACAAAGGTCTAGCTGTTACACAACTCATCTTCCTCAGATGTGCAAGTATGTCAAATTTGATTACCGTAGGGGGCTGAAGTGGAAAACCAAGTCCACAGTCACGGTCAAACTAGGTCAGTGGTAAAAACACTATAAAAAGAATCTTATTGTATAATACTGTGCTACACGGAAACAGTACATAATGGCAATGTAAGCAAAGTATAGTAATTATATTAGCAAAGTAACAATTAACAGTGATAACAAGCAGTACTTTAACACTTCCTTATTGTTCAGTCCTGGTTGCGCTAGGTCAATTAAAGTGCCTCCTTATTATAAGCCTTCGGGCACGCTTCACATGGTGGCAGCGGTAAAGAAACAGCAGTAATGAAGACGTAAAACCGCGGTGAAGATATGGAACTATTGAAAGTGAGGCCAACCACCGTTTCGGAGAAGGAGTGAGTTTTATTTGTCGCCAGAGTGATTCGGACATGACAACGCCAGCGGCGCGCCATGCATGAGCGTAGGCTAAGGCTAGGCTAATTCCCCTCGATACTAGCTGGATACCAAGCTACAGGGCGCTTGTACGCAGTGGATAATCACATTTAACATGACGGAGAACTGCCACTATTAGCCTTATTGCGACTCTACAGAATCCAGCAGTCAGCAAAGCTAGCACGGAGAACACAGTTTCGGATCGAACTGCATAGTATGAGGCAGAATTCGATTCCTTTTCCTCGGGAACAAGTGACTGAGCTTTTCAACGTCGGCTCTGAGTTCGAGCCGATAGCGGCGCGTCAACGTGGTAATTCGTCTGTGGAATCGGCCCTCCTTGCGTGTAACCGGCCCCCGGAGCGACGGCATCAACGGCGGTGGACTCGACCAGCGCGTGTAGGCCGTGCATAGCGGGCAGATCTACGCAAGATAGCGACGTGGCGAGAACTGCGGCACCATTTAGCGCTGCCAAGCACCAGACATTGGACATGCTACGACGGATTGGATATGAACTTAAAGCATTGATCAGCAATGCCAATGACAATCTAGACTACCGGAGTATATATGTTTATCGAGCTCACACTCAGATAGTTTTTTTTTAAGACTGGACTTAGACCTAGAAGTTGAATTATCTAAGTGACACGAATGCACAGTTGCGGACGTTGCGGCATGGTTACTATGGTAATGTAGTGTCGATGGAATGTATTAGATAATGGTAAGCAGTTATTACGTGTGAATCTTAAAACTTCAAAGGATTTAGTATTTGACAGTGATGTTGTTGAAAATAGTGAATTACCGAATTTGCTTGATTTAGATGCTCGGAATTTCATTTGTATACTACTATTACTAGCAGAGGCTTATTTTGCTTTCGCTATACACAGTCACAGTGTGTAGTTGTCTGCCCATAGACGTAGTATGTAGTAGCTGCTAAGCACATATTGAAATAAGCTAGCCTAGTCCTGGTTGTGTGGTACTTGAAATTAATTGTCTTTATTATGTAATACACTAAATCATACATTATATTTTGGAACAATTTTGAATTACGTGCAGAAACGTTACCACAACGTTGTATCACAACGTTGTGGCAACGTTCAGGGGAGTCCACAAAATAACGTTGCCACAACGTTGTACCACAGTGTTTTCACAACGTAAGTGAAACGTTGTGACAACGTTGCCACAACGTTATATTGTTAGCTGGGTAGGGACCCGAGTTATAGAGCAGAAGGGAAATATGATCAAGGTAAAGGTCAAATGAAGGTCGCAGTGACCCAGTTTTTTGTACGCGACACACCTCCCCAAGATGTGTAAGTATACCAAGTTTGGTTGCTCTAGGTCAATTATGGGTCGAGTTATAGAGCAGAAGGAAGTGTCTGCCGTGGCGGCGGCGGCTGGACAGCGATGAAACCATAGTATCCCCGCCGACTTCGTCGCGGGGGATACAATTATTTCAATTTATTATTAATGAATAATAATACTTAAAAAAATTTCTCATTACATATTTCAAGAAATTTGTATTGTACAGTAAAACTCGCATAAGACGTCATTGTCTAACACGTCAATTCGCTGAATTAAGTCATCATGGAAGTCAAAGTCCAATTTTCTCTAATGATAAATCCATTTGAATCCGTCATTATGTATGAGTCATCGCCCTCAGACAGGTCCCATGTAACACAAACAACAGTAAAATTCTATCTTGTATGTCATCATCAAATGTGCCGATGGCGCAGTGTATGCAGCCCGGCCAATGAGGGCGTGTTTGTTTGGTCAGATCCACGTATCTCGATCCAACTGGATCCGTGGATCTGACTGTTTGTTTGGTCGGATCCACAGATCTCGATCCACCGAACCCGACCCTGCTAGCGAGGTGGATTCGAAGGAGATCAAATATGGCGGGCCGCGCCTCAGCCAATCACAGCTTGCTATTTGTTATGAACCATCCCATTCAATTGTTATGTCGTACGTGTTATGGCGCCAAAAAAGAACAGTGTTTCTGCATTTCATGTTCGATTACCGAATTGCCATCAGCAAGTAAAAGGGGATATAATTTCACAAGTAAGTACTAACCGCATATGAGTCACAAAGTAATTTATGCCATGTTTTTCTTTATACAAAAATCAGCTCAAAATGGTACCAATTGACCATAGTCAGATACGTTATGATAACTCAGTGACAGTGTTACAGCGCAGGGCTACGTTATCGTATCTTGTTAGTATTTTAACCACAACAGGCTCCGTAAGCATACATCTAGAAATACCCACCTGTGAGCAGGCTAGTGCTATAGTTTCAGAGTGTGTAAAGCCACACACTTACCTAATCTGACTATATAAAAACAAGTATGTGTTCAGGCCCTCTTCACTAAGTAGTACTGTATGTGTACGTTGTTCCTATGATTTGACAGTCTGTTAATTAATAAATATTTTCTTCATTCTTCAATAAATGCATGCATATATGCTCATATATACAAATCCCCCCTCCTCCCTACCTCCCTACCTCCAGTACAGGCATATAGGGCCAAGTAGGCATATATATTCCTACTATTGAGAAATTGTCTGCATCTGTCATCTTGACTCTTGTATCATGTATCTTGGTTGTCTCTTGTCATGAACTGAAAGTTGAAAGTTATTTTCCATTGAGCTCCTGGATCTGTGTTTCATGACTGTCCTTACTTTTTTTTTAGGTTTCCAAGTAAAGACAAGCCTGTGTAAGAAACTGTCGGCAAGATAGAGAACCTGGGAAATGCTGACTCCTGTGCAGAGACCAATTTAGAGCAGACTGTTTTATTACTTCACATGGTCAGATTACAAGACTGAATTAGATGGTGCTGTCTCAACCACCACACCGTCAGGTAACCAAAGATATGTTTTTCTAGTTTTGACAATTATTATTACATATTATTGTATTATTTATAACTTACTGGTGGATATATCAACTTATAAATCATGTACAAAATCCATGGGCGCAACCACTTGGGGGGGGGGTCACGACCCCCCGACTTTTATGTGGACCTCCCCAACTTCTGGAAGACCTTATTTTCTGGGAGGTCCAAAATAGTCCGATAAGCGTTTATTATCGTGAAACATCCATATTTCACAGGTGAAAGTTAAAATAAATAAAAACCCCAGGTGGTAAAGTGCAGTGTGATAACTGTGATTCAGATTCAGATATCTAAATAGAACCCTTGTTAATATCATTTAGATTCGACCTACATAGTACATTCAATCTCACGTGCATGGAACGAGCACGATATTCACCACGCGTTCGCAAGCCAACTGTGTTATAGACACACACACAAAATATAGGCCCATCTCCACACAAGCGGTGCGTCGCGGCGCGGCGCCGTTCACCCTTACCTTCTAATCTATAATATCTTCTGGCGCAGTCTCCACTGACACTGCACGGCGCAGGCCTGGTTCACGGCGACGGCGAAAGTCAAATAAGTTTGACTTTTGCCGGCTGACGTGACGCCGAAAAGACAATTGAACCAATCAACGCGATTGTTTTTTATCACGTGTTCTGGAATCGATATTGAAGCAATTCCAAAGGATTTTGTTGCAAAGTGTGACTCAAGGAAGGTCACATTTGGTTTCTAACACTGTTCTCTGTTTTCACGTGTCAGGCATTTTTTTGCATTATTATTTTCATCATTATTATTTTCCTCTTCATCTTAATCATGCTAACTGTGTCACACGTCTGTGTGTACCTTTACTACTAGCTTAATCTAATTAATAAAACATTTTGGTATTTAATGTATACATGATCCTAGTAATGTCATTCACGACATCACAATTATGCAACACTTCCATCAACACGCTGAAATACGTGATATTGAACCAATACGTGATATTCGCTCGCCCGCAGATCACGTTGCTATTGGCTGCTTGTGACCCCGCCAACTTTCAACATGTGGTTGCGCCCTTGACAAAATCTTCTTTTACGTTATATAAATTAGTGTGGCGAAGTGGATTGGGGCCCTAACATTTTATATCAGTTCAATTCTTCAAAGATCATTAGAGGGCAGCACCGCATGGAAATGCTCGCACATGCGCAGGTGACCTGGGGACAGTGTCTGCCGAATAAAGTTGAAGAAACTTAACGTGTGGTTTTAGCCGGTCTGCTATATCACTAAAATTCCCGTTTTGTCCTTACCAGACCCTGCTATATTACGACACCAATTGCCACCGCAACATTTTGGGGGCTCGTCCGGGATTTAACGTACTGCAGCGAGTACAAGATGGGTGACCAACTAAAATCCGTAATTGCCGTAAGGACAAGGGCATACGGCCTCACGTTCGACGAATTAATCACCTTCATGCGAGTACGTTTCGATGACGACACCGTGAAAGGCTTGACATGCGAGGAGGCTCTGGCACACCTCGAGGCCGAGATGAAGCAGACGGCAACAGATACCGATGAGGGAATAGCCGCCCTCACGGACATTTTGGCATTAATGACACCGACCCTGAAGGCAAAGGAGAAGGTCACGGGACCGGATGTCTCAGATGACAAGCCACCAGTACCACCAAAACCAGCTATGGTACCGTCGCCAGTAGCTGCCTTAAAATCAGTATTCGTACACACGAAGACGTTCAAGCTCTGTAACAACATTGGCGACAAGGCCAACTGCTTGAGCTATCTCAGTTTTCTGCGCCAGGAAGAGGCCGGTCGACGCCGGGGATTCACTGACACGGACCTGCTGGATGGCGTCATCAGGGGGGTGGACTCCAGTCTGCGATTACGCGAGTATCTCGAAGGACTGGATGGCCTTACGTTGGCAAAAGCGCAGGCACGGATTCGTTCCTTTTATCAGGAAAAATCAGCTACCGAGCTATACCCAGAACTCCGCAACGCAACAATCTAAGGAGACCCCACAGGACTTTTTGTATAGAGTTCTGTCGCTAAAACAGAAGATAATCTTCGCGTCAAAGGAAAAGGCTACTACTGCATGCGATACTCGGTTATTGGAGGGGCAGTTGTGTTGAACTATATAACGAACGGTATTCGTGTTGAACTCATAGATATCATATAACACTAGATAGGCCTTAGCCAATGAGAGTGCATTGCACTGAACGGTCCGCCGTGCCGCCATATTGGAAAGATGACTTTTTGCATGTTTGTTGTGTCATGGCGTCTCAAGGCACAGAGTGTTTTGGAATATTATGTTCCAACTACCGAAATGCCATCAGCAAATTCAAGGGAATATCGTTTCACAAGTAAGTACTAACCGCGTATGAGTCATAAAGGAATTTTTGCCATATTTTTACACAAACCAGGTCAAAATAGTACCAAATGACCAGGCAATGGCATAGTCCATTAGTCACTAACTTGACTAAGTCAGTTACGATAACTCAGTGTTGGCGCAGCCGCAGGGCTACGTTATCGTATCTAGTTTGACCACAACAGGCTCCGTAGGCATAGATCTAGAACTATCCATCTGTGGACAGGCTAGTGCTACTTTCAGTGTGTTTAAAGCCGCACACTTACCTAATCTGACTATATAAAAACCAGAGAGACCGGGTACAAGATGGCATTGCGCAAAAGATGCGTTATTCCCCGACCGCCGAGAGCGGTTAAGCCGCGCACTTCCGCGGGACTGGGCGCACGCGACCGCGGGTGTTGTATGTAGCATCTCGCGCTGCCCACTATACGAATTCGCGCGCCAAAGAAAGGCGGGCGTGCGAATCCGTATAGCGGGAAGCGTAACATCGCGCAGTTTTCGTGAGACGCACACCGGCTTGACTACGGTGACCTTGGGGGAGGGCATTTCCTGCTGCTGCTGCTTTGCTGCTCCAGAGCCGCGCTGCAGCAGCTAGCAGGGACCAGTATTTGGTGCTGCTGCTGGTTTGCCACGCCAGCCACGCCGGCCACGCCAGCGCAGGTGCTCGCACGACGTGCCGTCGCCACGGGCAGCGCGGGGTCAGGAGGTTGGTCGAAACGTGGCACGTACGCAGCCAGGCACCGCCACGGCGGCGCCGCTTTTGGAGATAGCATCTAGACCACGCCCCCCACGTGGAGCGCCGTACTACACTTCGTTAAAAGCTCTGTGATAAACATAACGCTATACTCGGCAGTAGCGCACGTCATCGCGTAGCGGCCAATGAGCGAGCGCGTTATCGCTGATTGACAGCATTTCTTGAGATTTCTTGTAGGAGTCACTACGTCTTAGCCATGAGGCGCGCCACCCCCAAAAAAGTTTAGGGGCCGTTTGGAGATGGCCTCCTGCCGTCCATCGCGAAATGTCGGTTGGATTGCGCCCAGTTTTCGCGGAGTTCGTTTTCAGACCCCTGTCTAAGGTATCTGTCTAAGTGGACAAAAAAGGGGCAGCGTATTCGCTGTTGGGGCGCGGCTTCGGGCGCAAAAACCGGGGCCGCAAGTCCGTCAAGTATATCTTCAGGCCATATTTCGCTACTGTCACTCACTCCTGTGTACGTTGTTCCTGTTATTTGACATTTAAAAAAACGTTTTCTTCATTCTTCAATAAATGTATATGCTCATCTATGCACTCGGTGGCATTTCGTCCCTACCTCCAGTACAGGCATATACTATTGAGAAATTGTCTGCATCTGTCAATGTCATCTTGCATCTTGGTTGTATCTTGTAATAGTTGTATATGTCATAAACTGATAGTTGAAAGTTATTTTCCATTGAGCTCCTATATCTGTTTTATGACTGCCCTTTCTTTTTTAGGTTTCCAGGTGAAGACAAACTCCCCAAGTTAGATGCAGCCTGGATAAAAAACTGTCGGCGAGATAGAGAGCTGGGAAAACACTGTGTGCTGTGCAGTGACCATTTTGCAGCAGACTGTTTTGACCGAACCAGTCAAAGTGTAAGACTGAAAGATGGTGCACAAGATGGTCCCAACCCTCTTCAATTTACCACCACACCTTCAGGTAACTGTTATGTTGTACAGGAAAGACTATGAGTAAAGCATAAGTCAAATAACATCAGATTTATTATTGAAATACTATGATGGAATTCAGTCCTAATATCAGAACGAGGCTAATGGTTCCAAGAGCTATGCTTAGATGGCACTAGCTATACAACTCCCTTCGAGCCGAGTGGTCCTCGATTTTAAACTAACTGTGACATATTGAACTATGAATGATGACACTTGAATCTAAGACTAAAATCTTAATCACGTATCAAATTAAACAAAGCCCATTTGCATTAGGTGATAGTGTCCCTTTAAACGGCGCGACCAGTCAGTCAAAAACTCTCAAAAATTCTGATCACTATGTAAGCCTCGTAATTACAAATCTAATTTACTTGGCGGGTTAACATGTCTACCGTTCGCGTACAATAATTTGCGGTAGTATCACGGGTGGACAATTCAACCGGAGTAACGACTTCGCGGGTGGGTTTCCAAGTGTCCTGGTCGCCGCTGCTGGGACTGTCCACACTCTCGGTTCGCGATGCTAGTTGACGACGGTTTCTCATGATCTCCCCTGTAGGGGTCTCGACGATATATGACCGTGGTGTCTCGGCAACACGAACAACAGTTCCACGTGTGTTCTCTCTACTCACATACACCTCATCTCCTGGCCACTAGACGTCGCGTTCTACTTCATGATGGCGAGCATTGTAGTTCTGTCTCTGATGGTTCATTTGATCTTGCTCCCTCGCGCGTAGCTTAGCAGAGTCGGGAAGCTGCGGTTCCAGTTTTTCCAGTATGATCGGCACGGTTGTGCGTATCCTCCTGCCAAAGAGTAACTCAGCCGGTGAGTATCCATTCTCCAGCGGGGTAGCACGGTATGCGAGTAAGGTACGATACGGATCGTCTTCAGCTTTCTCCAACATCTGTTTTACAGTCTGTACCACCCTCTCTGCGCCCCCATTCGACTGGAGATAACACGGACTGCTAGTAACATGCGCAAAGTCAGTCCTTCGCGAATTGCTGAAATTCTTGCGATGCATACTGTGGTCCGTTATCTGAGAATACGGTTTCGGGTATACCGTGACGTGCGAATATGGACTTTATCAACTTTATTGTAGCTGCGGATGAGGTGGAGAAGAGCTTCGCCAGCCCAACATAGCGCGAATAGTAGTCCACAAGCACAAGGAACGACGATCCTTTCCATTCAAATAAGTCTGTAGCGACTCGCTGCCATGAACGTTTCGGAAAGTCGGTGGTGATGAGTGGTTCTGCACGATCTTTCTGCTTCCTGATGCATGCGTCACAGCTCTTAACAAGATCATTGATTTGACTGCTAAGTCGGGGCCACCAGATTGAGGTTTTAGCACGCTCACGACATTTTGATATGCCAAAATGACACTCGTGGATTCTCCGCAGAAGTTCGGCAGTCATTGCTTCGGGAATAACGAGTCTACTCCGTCTGAGGAGTAGTCTGTGTTGAACGCTCAGTTCACCTCTTACAAACCAATAGGGTTTCACGCGGCTGTCCAGTTTGATCCGTTCTGGCCACTTAATACTGAGGTATCGTGTAATCAGCTGACATGCGGGGTCGTTAGACTGACATTCACAAATTTGCTCGAGGCGTGATGCTGAATCTGGAATCCCCTCGTATAGAGCCTTGACGTAAGCTGCTGTCTCATCCTGCAGTGCTTGGTCGTCCACTCGGATTGTCGACTTCACAGGAGCTCGTGACAAGGTATCAGCTGTGGTCATGTTCTTGCCAGGTACGTGCGAAATAGAGTACCAGTATCTCATTAATCTGAGGCGGAAGTGCTGAACTCTAGGAGGTAAGTCCTCCAGTTTCTTGGTCCCCAGCAGAGGTACCAGTGGCTTATGATCCGTTTTGATATGGAAGTGAAGTCTAAGCAAATAGTTGTTAAATCGTTCACATGCCCACGTGATGGCTAAAGCTTCCTTCTCTATTTGCGCATATCTCTGTTCAGTGTCGGACATTACGCGAAAGTCTGCAGATCTAAAAGTAGCAGTCACCATCAGGACCGAGATAAACCCAAACGCCACAACAAAGTGCACGTTCTTGAGGAAGCCGACCTCGATTCTGAATTTCTGGGCGATATCAACACTGACTCCGAGTTTCTAGGTGAAGTGAACACCACAAGGAGCCAACCTTGGATGGTAGATCTGACACTCAACAACACACACATACGCTTTAAAGTGGATACCGGTGCTGATGTAACCGCTATACAGGAGAAGCTAAACAAGGAAATCTTCAAGGCGTCTGAGCTTCAACCTACGGATAGGACACTCTACGGACCTGGTCAGGTCAAACTAGAAGCATCCGGAAAAGTCTGCGGTGTTCTACAAGTAGACTCGGGACGCAATGGTCGTCGACACCATGGCAAATAGCGCCAGAACATGTACGTGACCAACCACCTTACGCAACCGCTACTAGGTAGACCAGCAATAGAATCGTTACACATCTTATCAAGGGCTAACCTGTGCAGCATGGAGCCTGAGCAACCAAGCGATCTCGCGAAGTACAAGAAGCAGTTTCCAAAACTCTTTACGGGATTCGGAAAACTCGAGGGAGCATACAAGATCAAACTGAATGACGACTCGAAACCTTTCACGATCTCTACGCCTCGAAACGTCCCGCTACCACTTATGTCAAAAGTGAAGGAGGAGTTAGCGCGCATGCAAAACCTGGGAGTCATCAAACCGGTAGACACCCCTACAGATTGGTGCGCTGGCATGGTCGTTGTGCCGAAAGCAAATTCAGAACGCGTCCGCATATGCGTAGACATGCAACAATTGAATGAAGCCGTACACCATGAACTCCACCCCTACCGTCAGTTGATCACACGCTAGGACAACTAAGAGGAGGGAAAGTTTTCTCCAAACTGGACGCCAACTCTGGTTTCTGGCAAGTCGACCTTGAGGAGGAGTCACAGTTACTCACAACTTTCATGATTCCATACGGACGTTTTCCCTTTAGACGACTTCCCTTTGGTATTTCTTCTGCTCCTGAGTACTTTCAAAAGAGAATGCAGAAGATTCTAGAAGGATTAGATGGTATCGTCTGTGAGATGGACGACATACTCGTCTTTGGGGGAAAACAGGACGAACATGACAGGAGACTGTTAGCTGTCTTACGTAGACTAGGAAAAGCAGGTATAACACTTAACGTCGAGAAATGCGTCTTCTCTGTCCGCTCAGTGAAATTCGTCTGTCACCTCGATGGTGAAAATGGGATCAGCTCAAGGTTAACGCTATTGCGGAGATGGAACGACCCACTAACATTAGCAAACTGAGACGATTTCTTGGCATGGCAAACCAGCTTTCTAAATTCACACTGGATCTGGCTGAGACGACCAAACCTCTCAGAGATCTTCTCGCGACAGATAACGCGTGGCTTTGGTCTGACGCTAAAGACCAAGCTTTCGAGAGAGTGAAATCGATACTGAGCTCTGCCCAGTACTTGCAATGTATGATCCACGATCCGAAACATTACTTTCGTCAGATGCATCATCGTACGGACTTGGGAGCAATCCTGGCTCAGAAACAAACTGATGGACACTGGAGAGTGGAGACTGGTCGCATTTGCATCAAGAGCAATGTCCGACACGAACAACAATTCCAGGTGTGTTCTCTCTACTCACATACACCTCAGTAAACCATCCAAAAATATTTTTTTATAGTTTTGACAACTATTATTATATACTATTGTATTATTTATAACTAAATGGTGGATATACCAACTTATAAATCATGTATAAAATCTCCTTAAATTACGTTATATAAAGTAAATGAGACAATATTGAATAAAATGCAATATGTAGAGTTATAACATTTAAGGAATATTTATTCTATAATTTTAGGCAGCTACCTGCAAAAGAAGAAAACCCCAGAACTCAACAAAGACAGATGTCACAGATATTTTGCCACAAACAGAAGTCCCATCTGCTGTCCCTGTTGCTGATAACACTGTAAGAATTACACCTTAATTACATATGTATATATTATATACGGTATCAGGACAAATACCCCCGGACATTTACCGCCTGGACAATTACTCCCCGGACAATTACCCCTCCCCCCGGACATTTAGAGGAGGAGTTAGAGGACGACAGAGAAGGTAGTGGAGGAAGAGGAATAGGAGGAGGTAGAGGAGGTGCAGGTGGTGGTTGAGGGAGGAGGAAGAGGATGGGGGAATGTGATGGAGGAGGTAGAGGCGGCCTCCTCTACCTCCTCCTCCACATTCTCGCCCTCCTCTCCTCCTCCACCACCTCCCCTCCTCCTCCATCACCTGGCCCTCCGCTACCTCCTCGATCACCTGGCCCCCCGCTACCTCCTCCTCCCACTTCTCCTCCTCCACCTTCTCCTCGCTCCTCCACCACCTTCCCTCCTCCTCCTCTACCTCCTCTCCTTCTTCCCCTTCCTCCTCCACCACCTTCTC
>NW_014577977.1:21913-26720 GCF_000485595.1 Priapulus caudatus
GAGTCACAGTTACTCACAACTTTCAGGACTCCATTCGGACGTTTTGCCTTCCAACGACTTCCCTTTGGCATTTCTTCTGCTCCTGGGTACTTTCAAAAGAGAATGCAGAAGATTCTAGAAGGATTAGATGGTATCGTCTGTGAGATGGACGACATACTCGTCTTTGGGGGAAACCAGGACGAACATGACAGAAGACTGTTAGCTGTCTTACGTAGACTAGGAAAAGCAGGTATAACACTTAACGTCGAGAAATACGTCTTCTCTGTCCGCTCAGTGAAATTCGTCTGTCACCTCGATGGTGAAAATGGGATCAGCTCAAGGTTAACGCTATTGCGGAGATGGAACGACCCACTAACATTAGCAAACTGAGACGATTTCTTGGCATGGCAAACCAGCTTTCTAAATTCACACTGGATCTGGCTGAGACGACCAAACCTCTCAGAGATCTTCTCGCGACAAATAACGCGTGGCTTTGGTCTGACGCTCAAGACCAAGCTTTCGAGAGAGTGAAATCGATACTGAGCTCTGCCCCAGTACTTGCAATGTATGATCCACGATCCGAAACATTACTTTCGTCAGATGCATCATCGTACGGACTTGGGAGCAATCCTGGCTCAGAAACAAACTGATGGACACTGGAGACTGGTCGCATTTGCATCAAGAGCAATGTCCGACACGAACAACAATTCCAGGTGTGTTCTCTCTACTCACATACACCTCAGTAACCATCCAAAAATATTTTTTTATAGTTTTGACAACTATTATTATATACTATTGTATTATTTATAACTAAATGGTGGATATACCAACTTATAAATCATGTATAAAATCTCCTTAAATTACGTTATATAAAGTAAATGAGACAATATTGAATAAAATGCAATATGTAGAGTTATAACATTTAAGGAATATTTATTCTATAATTTTAGGCAGCTACCTGCAAAAGAAGAAAACCCCAGAACTCAACAAAGACAGATGTCACAGATATTTTGCCACAAACAGAAGTCCCATCTGCTGTCCCTGTTGCTGATAATGTAACGATGTTGTTCGTTAGTGATCTATGACTACTGGCGATCTAGGGCTAGGCACAGGTAAGGGTGGGTAGGCAGGTAGATACGAGGATGGGAGAACGCAAACCAACATATAGACATCAACTATGATAGTAACGTACCACACTGGCGTTTATTGTTGGACATGATGCAAGTCGATAACAGGCACGGGGTATCAGATACAAGCTATCGGAGAAGAACAAGAGTCGGTCGGAAGGACAGTCAGGTTCTCTCGAGCTCGGCTTGAGTCTTCGCCTTTAAGCCCGTCCGTAATTGGTCACCATAAAACCCGCGCCTTCGTGACACGTTTCTCACGACGCGCCTCGCTCGACCCGACACGCCTCGCTACAATAACACTGTAAGAATTACACCTTAATTACATATGTATATATTATATACGGTATCAGGACAAATACCCCCGGACATTTAACCCCCGGACATTTACCGCCTGGACAATTACTCCCCGGACAATTACCCCTCCCCCCGGACATTTAGAGGAGGAGTTAGAGGACGACGGAGAAGGTAGTGGAGGAAGAGGAATAGGAGGAGGTAGAGGAGGTGCAGGTGGTGGTTGAGGGAGGAGGAAGAGGATGGGGGAATGTGATGGAGGAGGTAGAGGCGGCCTCCTCTACCTCCTCCACATTCTCGCCCTCCTCTCCTCCTCCACCACCTCCCCTCCTCCTCCATCACCTGGCCCTCCGCTACCTCCTCGATCACCTGGCCCCCCTCTACCTCCTCCTCCCCCTTCTTCTCCTCCACCTCCTCTCCTCCACCTCTTCGCTCCTCCACCACCTTCCCTCCTCCTCCTCTACCTCCTCTCCTTCTCCCCCTCCTCCTCCACCACCTTCTCCTCCTCATCCTCCTCCACCTTCTCCCCCTCCTCCTCCTCCACCTCCTCTCTTCCTCCTCCACCTTCTCCCCCTCCTCCTCCTGCTGGTACTATCTAATATGCCGGACCGTACCTCGCCTACTCCACTAACGAGTCTAGGGAGTCGCCTACGCCTACTCCCTAACCCGAACCATATCAGATAGTTACCAGGGTACGTTCCGGCAGTACCCTGGGGGACATAGACCCTATGAGTAAAAATGTCCTGGTGGTAATTGTCCGAGGGGTAATTGTCCGGGGGTAAATGTCCGGGGGGTAAATGTCCGGGGGTAATTGTTCGGGGGGTAAATGCTCAGGGGGTAAATGTCCGGGGGGTAATTGTCTGGGGGGTGAATGGCATGGGGGGTAATTGTGTGGGGGTAATTGTCCGGGAGGTGAATGGCATGGGGGTAATTGTCCGGGGGGTATTTGTCCTAGAACCATTATATACATATATTAGTGATGGGAATCAGTTGGAATTTCATCATCGATCATCGGTTGCACCCATTTTTTATAATACAATATACTAAAGCTTTGAAACAGTATTATACTCACTTATGTTTGGTGTAGGTTAGATTTATTGTCTCCAAGCTGCAAAGTAACCAAAAAAACCACACACAAATAAAATTAAGAGTAATTTCAGCAATGTTTGCCAATTTTATTGAGCCGAGCGCTTAGTCGTTTGCTGCACAACGACTGACTTTCGCTTATAATCGATCATTCGAACATCACTAATATATATATACCTGACTATTATTTAAAAATTACATAATAATGTGCAGTATTGTGACTTTGTGTATTGTATTTGGACATTGTAATATATGAAATATTTTGTTTTAAGGATCATGCTTACTCATGTTCGCCAAGAAAATGGAAAAGAAAGTTGTATGAAACGGAGGAGAAACTGGACACCATCACAAAGAAGCTAAAGAACACTGCCCGTCGAGAGAAGCGATGCAGAGAAACCTGTAGATATCAGTTGGCAGAACTGTATGAAAAAGACCTCATAAATATGGAGTTAAGATCAAAGCTGGAATCCTTTGGAGGGACCAAGCTTTCAAAAGTGAATCTAATCTTACTTTTAAACTAGACATATTCACAGACAAGCTAATCCTGTAGGTAGTGGTGGCCTATAACTATCTAGTAATGTGTTAGATGCATTGTTTCTAACAAGTGCATTTTTATTTCAGATATTCCTTGGAAATTATTTCAAAAACCATCTAAATAATACACACAAGATCAAAGAGATTTTGCCATGACGTTACACCTGCAATCTCCCAAGGCGTATGATTATTTGAGGAGTACACTGGATTTGCCGCTGCCACGCCCTAGAACTCTCAGAAAGTATGTAAAAAGTTAAACATTGTTTTTGGAATGCATTAGACAAAATGCATTGTATTTATAAGCATTGTAATTGGCTGCTATAGCATTTCAGTGTAGAATATATATATATATATATATATATATATATATATATATATATATATATATATATATATATATATTGTAAACATGTAGTTTACAAGAATTCTGTAGTCTTGCTATTCGTCTATAGATAGATAAATGCTGCTGACTCACCCCACAACTCTTGCAACCCTTTCCCTGTACTACTTTCCTGCACTTTAACCTACCAAATCTTTCTATGCAGTGTTCAAGGCCCTGGTGAGCTTATTGCTTGCCTGGTGAGACTGCATTGGATTTGACGTCTGTATTCCTGCTATGCGTGTATAGATGCACGGATATATGCCGACTTTAGAGATACTAGAGATTCATTTTTCAAGTTAAATCCTAATTTATTAATCTGTGATTGTCTGTCTGAGCCTTTATGTACTTTCATACACTAACATCTAGTTAGTTATTAAATGTCATTGTAAAGTAATGACCTTTACGACAATCAACACGTACACTACAAGTCCCATATGCAGTACTCCAATTATTTTACATACGGAAATGAGCGGGTCAGTTTTTGTTTTTAGTTACGCGACATTAACTTCACTCAACTTTGGCGAGCGGGCGATGTGCCAAGTTTCAATTATGATTGGTTTATAAGAGGGACACTAAATGATACGGATATTATATTTGATAATGATTATGCACGAATTGTTTTTGTGTTCCAGGTGGGTGGAATAATAATCCAATTGCGCTTCAACGAAAAAGTGTGATGAAGCACTTCATGGTCCGTTGTGGGGTGGAACCAGGCAGGTCTGGGAACGTGGTCCCCTTAGAAAATGTTTAAAGTTGTATATACGGTGGAACCCCGATTTTAGGCGGCCCGATTTAACGCGAATTCGGATATAAAGCGATGAGTCGTTGGACCCCCTGTTTTTGCTCTTATATAGCCACATATATCTAACCCCAATTTAGTGTGACCCCGCTTTTTTCGTGATGACATATTATGGAGCCCAACAATCGTAATATAACAAAGCTACACTGTACGTTTAAAGCTGTATATATGTTTAAAGTTGTATATATGTTTTAAATTCCTTTAGATTGTTCTGATAGCTTTATATTGAATGTTTTTAAAATGAGAGCAATGATGTAACTAAGTTGAATTTCCTGAAATGGACAAATAAATTTGGACACACACGTGCGCACAAGTGATATCAAGAGTAGATAATAACACATTATCTACTCTTGGTGATATATAGCGAAGAGTGGTAAACCCTTTTCTATTTCTTCGGGGACATTGTGCGCAATTCCACTACACTCAAAGTGATACAAATCACGCTATGTTATTAAGTTGTTTTCACGGCACAAGCTGTCTGCATAAATGGCTTCGAGTCAGTAGGTCATTCGACAACGCAGCAAGTGTGCGTAACGGTTCTTTGTGCTAGCACTTGCTAGCAGCGCGAGCTACGTGTAGACGTTTGTGGCAGCTCCAGCCTCGCTGGCT
>NW_014577977.1:27638-30630 GCF_000485595.1 Priapulus caudatus
AGCCAGCGAGGCTGGAGCTGCCACAAACGTCTACACGTAGCTCGCGCTGCTAGCAAGTGCTAGCACAAAGAACCGTTACGCACACTTGCTGCGTTGTCGAATGACCTACTGACTCGAAGCCATTTATGCAGACAGCTTGTGCCGTGAAAACAACTTAATAACATAGCGTGATTCGTATCACTTCTTCCCTTCTTGGTATGTCAACAAACGCAACATAAGTCACGCATCCACATGAGCAAAAACGATGCTACAGCAGTGCAACAATATACGAATAGCGTATTTCGTGTATCCAGACGCGTCAATGGACAGGTTGACATGGATGTAGGAACGGACAGCAACGCAGGATATGAGAGGATTGGTAAACAAATTTGGTTTCGAACAAACGTCAATGGCAAGACTGTTTTGTTTCAGTGGGACACTGGTTCCACATGCTCAATGGTTAGCTTAGATGGTTACGCAGACCTAGGATCACCTCCCTGCTCTCCAGTATGTATTCCGCTGCGCTCTTACGGCAATCAAGCACTCAAGGTGAGAGGGCAGTGTACCGTTGACGTCTCCATTGATAATGAGCAGAGGAAAAATCTGAAACTACTGGTCGTAGATATTCCTAAGGGAACAAACCTGTTCGGATTAGATTGGAGTGATGAGTTCGGACTCTCTCACCACGGACTGTCTGTGTTTAAGACGAAGCCGAACGACCAGGTTTTGCAAAACTGTTCTGTCGACACAGAATCACCTGAAAGCCAGAGCACGAATTTGAGTGAAAACCTAGCAGCTGACGTATATACACTTGCCAATAAGTACCCGGATGTGTTTAAGGAAGGACTGGAACATTGCATTAAACTGAGTAGCACTCCACCTCAAACCTGATGCTAAGCCAGCGTTCTTCAGGCCAAGAGATATTCCTTTCTCTCGGAAGCAAGCCACCAAGGAGGAGCTGGATCGGTTAGTCAAGGAAGGTGTCCTGGAGCATGTGGATTACAGCGAGTGGGCAGCACCCATTGTAGTAGTGTCAAAGCCATCTGGTGCAGTGCGTATCTGTGGTGATTTTAAGGCCTTGAATAAATGCATCCACGTAGACCAGCATCCCTTGCCAAAGCTGGATGAACTGCTTGAACGTCTGAAAGGGGGCAGACATTTTACCAAGATTGACCTTGCCGATGCGTATTTGCAACTGGAGCTAGAAGAAGAAGCTCAAGAGCTCTGTGTAATAAACACACCCTGGGGACTTTTCAAGTATACTCGGATGTGTTTTGGAATTGCAGCGAGTCCCGCGCAGTTCCAGCGTTGCATGGACTCGTTGATCGGGCAGCTTCCTGGTGTAGCTGCATACTTAGATGACCTCATCATTACGGGTCGTACGGAAGCAGAACACTGGGAGAATCTGGAAAATCTTTTGAACCGCCTTCAGGAGTTTGGCTTCCGGATTCGTTTGGAAAAGTGTGAATTTTTCAAGAAGTCGGTCGAGTACCTGGGACACGTAATAAGTAGCAATGGGATGACTCCATCTAAGTCATCAATTAAAGCTGTCGAACAGTTGCCACGTCCGAAAACTTGCCAAGAAATCCAAGCATTCATGGGGAAAATAAACTACTATGGCCGCTTCATAGCCGATCTGTCAGAGAAGGCTAGACCACTGTATGCCCTAATGCGGAAAAACGCAAAGTTTGAATGGAAGCAAGCTCAAGAAGAAGCTTTCCAACTGCTTAAGAGGGAAGTCATTGATGCAACACAGTTAACGCACTACGATGACTCTAAACCCCTAATCTTAGCAACTGATGCATCGCAGCATGGAATTGGAGCGGTGTTATTGCAATTGGACAAGGGAGTTGAATACCCTATTGCGCATGCATCAAAGACCCTGAACGAACATCAGGTAAAATATTCGCAGATAGAGAAAGAGGCTCTGTCAATCGTTTATGGGGTGACGAAGTTCAGACAATTCCTGTACGGCAGGAGATTCTCGCTGAAAACAGAACCCTAACCCTAACCCTAACCCTAACCCTAACCCTAACCCTAACCCAGACACAAGCCTCTGGTTGCCATATTATCTCCAGACAAGAACATTTCAGTGTTAGCAGCACAACGGCTTCAGCGTTGGGCAATTACGCTTATGCCCTATCAGTACGACATTTACTACAAGCCAAGTGCACAGCATGGTAATGCAGATGGTCTTTCGCGTTTACCGATGGGACCGGATGTTAGTTTCGATAAACAGGAGGAAGAAGAAAACATCGAAATTGCACACGCTATCATGGATGAGTTAGAAAGTTCTCCCTTAAAGGCGCAGGATGTCAAGGTCGAGCTGCACAAGGACTCTCGACTGAAGCAAGTTAAACGGCATATAGAGGATGGTTCCTGGCCGGAAAAACTCAAGGCGGACCAAACTCACCTGCGCCCATTCTGGAATCATAGGGACTCACTTTTCATGTTCAACGACATCATCTTGCTACAACGTGACACTTGCACTCGCATTGTGGTTCCGTTCTCACTGCGAAAGAAAGTACTGGATCTGTTACACACAGCACACTGGGGAGTGGTGCGAATGAAGCAAATGGCACGTCGTTATGTGTGGTGGCCAGGCATTAGCCATGATATTGAGAAACTCGTCAAGTGCTGCGAGCCGTGTCGTTTGTCAGCGAAACTGCCAAACAAAACGTTTCAAGAGTGGCCGAAAACAGAGAAACCATGGCAACGAGTTCACCTAGATTTTGCCGGCCCTTATAAGGGAAAGATGTGGTTAGTGTGCATTGATGCTCACTCGAAGTTTCCATATGTTGCCATCTTAAACATTGGTAAAACAACATCAGAGAATACAATCGATGTGTTGAAACAGATCTTCACAATAGAGGGATCTCCGGATACGATTGTAACCGACAACGGACCCCAGTTTGTTTCACGCGAGTTCGAGAAATTCTTTGTGCAGCTGGGCATTCGCCATATCACCTCGCCACCATATCACCCTGCGTCCAACGGCGAAGCAGAGCGTTTT
>NW_014577977.1:35375-38279 GCF_000485595.1 Priapulus caudatus
TTTGCAGGGTTCTTTCTGATGGAAAAGGATAGTGCTGCTGGAGAAGAAGCTTGTACCCCGAGGATCCACAGGAAAAGCGTAGTTGCAAGGCTTTCTTTACCGTACTTGCTCTCCATTTTACACCTCTCATGCCTCCTCTTGACAGAGACTGTATCTGATCATTTGCAAAGATCCTACAAACCCTTGCCTCCTGTCTTGCTTTGGCCTTCATGACTCCTCTGCATTTTCGTTTTGTCTTGCGAAGTTCGCTTTCGAGCTCCTTGATTCTTCTCTGCATTTCCACCTGTGGCCTGCTCTCTGCACATTGGACCATCTCCTCTTGTGTGCTATCTGCATCAGTGGTACTATCTTCAGCTTCAAGAAAATAAAATAAATAGAAATAAATAAAGTTAGTTTCTTTAGTCAGAAAAAAATAATAAGTACAACAACAACCATGCATGAATCATTTATTTCTCTGTGTCATGTAATATGAATGCAAAAAGGGGGAAATCTGGTCTACCACAGATTACCTTAAGATAAAAAACTGGCGTCCTGTACCATACTAAATCAATTTTTAATAAGGCCAGAAAGATATGATGTAAGACTATTCCCAGGATTGGGTAAGTGTGTCAATCACTGCTCAGATGTAGAAATCATGTTTCTTACTGAAAGAAAATTGTAATAACGTTAAATAAACAAAAATGCATTCCACTTCATTTTGTTAAAGAAAGAGAGAACCTGACTAACATTACATCAGAAGTAGATAATAGGGAATCCTATTATCTACGTCTGATTACATACATACAGTAAAATTATTTCGTGGTGATATTAGATTGTAATTTCTATACCTCGTTATAACGCAAAATTCATTATAACGTCAATATTTACCAAGTCCCGATGGTGGCGGTATAACAAGGTTTTACTGTGTACATGTAATTGTAAAAGGTAAAATTTAATTTACACCTTTAGCAATTAATATGGGAAAGATACCAAAGAGAGTACTGCGACCAGATTACGTTGGTTAACTACAAACCAGTCGAGGTACCATCATTTACACATTTTTACTTTTAAAAACACAACTGGTACTCAATTTATTACAGAGATAGAGGGACAGAGAGAGAGAGAGGGAGAAAAAACTTACAAGCACTTGACCCCTTTTCCGGAAAAACAGAGAGACAGTAGTTGTGCTCCGAGCAGCCAGGATCCAGGGGTACACTTGTACGAGCCTCGGAAGTGCATGTGGAATGCCGTTTCTTTGGAGATTTTCTCATCTGTGGTGATCTGCGATGACAGAAGATGGTTGGCACTGCTGAACACTTCAACAACGTTTGTGGCAGCTCCAGCCTCGCTGGCTGTGATGCCGTGTTTAAGTTGTAACCTGTTGTTTGAGTTATTAAACCAGCATTAAACCTATACAATGAATGTTATTGTTCTTACGACGCAGACATAACACAAAGAACATGTATCACTCCTCACACAGAATGTGTCATACTTTCACTCGTCGCTACGTTAGTACTCATACTGCTACGTACATTTATTCATCTACGATCGTGACACAAACAGATGCACACAAGCGCTGCGAGTCCACTTCACTACCACTATAGTAACTATCGTAAGAACGGGAAAACCCCGGAAAGGTACGTAGTTTGTAACTTGGTAAGCTTTAGTTTTCTGCCGAAATATGTCTTAGTATATAAACCACAGTTCACGGAGCTACATATTGTAACGTTTTCCCCTTTGCGGGTGGTTGATCAGGCCGTGATCATCCCACAGGGGTGACACGACGGATCTTGTACCTCGACTGCCAGGCATGTTCCGTTATGGCCAACCACGATAGTGACAGAAACAGCAATACGGAATTATGCAGCACTTGGCTATATAATAGCCTTTTACTATACACCAGCAACCACAATACTATATACAAATAATCCACGAAAATACAGTCGTAATCCATGGTGTGAACGCTCAAGTCATATATTAACTGTCATATGCCGCACTTATATACCCGCCAGCCCAGCGTGGCTTTGCATAGAAGGCACACGGAATGTGCACATGCTCATGTTGTGGCAGAAGCTCAAGAACGACTCGATGAAGCTAGAGTCCCTTTATATTGAGAGTTGCGACAACTCGCAATTAGAAACCATATTGTTTCCAAACGGATCCACACCGCTGCCGCTTAAGTACAGCGCTGTATGGATACGCTATACAATGGTCCGTAGTAATTAATTAGACTAATCGTGCTTCAATAAACTTAAAATTCACAGAGATTATAGCTAAGACATGTGTTTATATGTATCTAGATTTCTAGAAATGTAACTCAAATCGTTCGCGCCATATGATAGTTTAATTGTACACTTTCTTACCGCCCATAGCCGTGCGTATATTCCTATGTGCGATACCGCGCGTAGATATTTGCTAATTAATTAAACCACTCGCGCTTCAATAAACTCAAGAATCATAGCGATCATAGATAACACATGTGTTTATATGTATCTAAATTTTTTGAAATTTAACTCAAATTGTTCGCGCCATATGATAGTTTATATGTACACTTTCTTACCGCCCATAGCCGTGCGTATATTCCTATGTGCGATACCGCGCGTAGATATTTGCTAATTATTTAAACTACTCGCGCTTCAATAAACTCAAGAATCACAGAGATCATAGATAACACATGTGTTTATATGTATCTAGATTTCAAAAAATGTAACTCAAATCGTACAGCACTGTATGGATACGCGGTGAAATTATGGAAGATGCGCCAGCCAATAAAAAACAAAAAAACAGTATTTAACCATCCCAGCAACATCTTCTAATAAAATATACAATTTGAAATATTTTTTATTAATATATATGAGACATATATATAGCAGTTTTTATAGACATTTTCGCATTATGGCTTCTAATAAACATAGCCTCCCGATG
>NW_014577977.1:45253-48635 GCF_000485595.1 Priapulus caudatus
TGTTTTAGTCTGTTATCTCCGGATTGCGGGCTGTCCTACGAGGAAAGATCTGGTACGATTTTGATTGGTCGAATGTCTGTGTCGATTTAGAGCTCAGTTGTGAGTTCGCGTAGTAAATCGTAGGTATTATAAGGCTAGTAAATGACGAATTTCCCTTGTTTACTTGAAGGCACACTCTTCCCTATTATCTACTCTGATGTATAGTGTATTGCTTGTGTATACTACATGTGAGATTTGTCTGTTTGTTTGGGTTGTTATGTAGTGAGCGATTGCGTGTGCAGTATCTCTGATGTTGCAGTATGTCCGTGTACGTGTGTCTGCGTAATTTTATATTTTCGTGAGTCACTGTAGTTAATAGTGTATAGAATGTAATACATGTTATAGTTGTTTGACAAATATGTGACTTATAACTAGTCTTGTGACATCGCGAGGCTCTGTTTATTAGAAGCTCCTTGCGTCACGTGACCTGATTTTCGCGGGACGCTCATGTCGCAACTCTCAATATAAAGGGACTCTAGATGAAGCTATCCGAAGCTACCACGCGTGTTTAGGCTGAAGCTGCTAACCTCCACGTTATTATGCGTTATTAGAGAGGTTCGGTTCGGCGTAAAACGCAAACGCGAACGCGAGTGAGCTCACGTTGACGCATTCGTTCGCGTTCGCAATGATTTCTTGGTTGGCTTGGTGTTACGTGGAGCGACTAGATGGCGCTTCGGTGTATGCATTCGTGCAAAATGGCGGCCTCCATACTAGAGCTAGCACTACTAGAAAACGACGACGAAATGATTCATTTTTTGATGTTGGAGCGTATGGGAGAATTCAAAACGCTGAACACATATGACCCATCATGGCCAAGATTCGATCTGTCCGGTCTGATGGATGATCAAGCACTAGATTCCTTCAGGTGAGTGAAAAATGTTTGTTTTTTCTGAAATAAGCAAAAAAATGAAATAATTCTGAGTCTGACATCCCTCGTGGATACACATGAACTGATTTATTTAGTATGGTAAGACTCAAACGAGTGTCTTACAAATACAAGGCCTACATTTTTCTGTTCTGTTGGTTGTCCTTTTTCAGTGCAGAAACTCACTCTTTTTACTCTTCTTCACTCTTACTCAGACTTGTGGATATAACATTGGCGTATATAAATTCAGAATCCATTATCCAGTCTATTATCATCGATCATTTTTTCATTTTGTTCCTTTCAGATTTCTTCCCCACGATATCACGAACATTCGACAACTTCTTGCGATACCCAGCACAGTCACCTACTCGGACAGATCTAGTGGTTCAGAACTTCAGGAGATGAGGCGCTCTGTTCAGTGCTGAAGCGACTTACTTAGCCATGTCGCCTGAATGACCTGGAACGTTTTTGGTCGCCCATAGTCTGTTCTGTCTGTTATGATCAATGAAACAATTGACTACATTTATAGCAGATACGAACAACTTGTGTCATCACTAGATCACTCCTGGTTGGACCATGAGCATCTTCAAGCCTATGCTGATGCCATCCATATGAGTGGGAGTCCTCTGACAACCTGTTTTGGATTCGTTGATGGTACTGTGCGGAATGGCTCATTGCAAACTTGTATAGACCAATGGAAGGACGCAGACATGACTGTGCTCTTCTCAATAAGAGTGGTCTTCTAGACAACCTGGTGAGGTTGCCACAAGCAGCGAATGGCACTCCATTTGGATTATATGGAGATCCTGCATATCCTGTGAGGCCCCAACTCCTAGCACCTTACCGCAGTGCTCGCCTGACACCTGATCAGGAACTATTCAATGCACGCATGTCATCTGCGAGGGAGTGCGTTGAGTGGATGTTTGGAAAACTGATTATCTATTTGCTTTCCTAGACTATAAAAAGAACTTAAAAATCTTTCTTCAGCATGTGGCAAAGTATTACATTGTTGGGGCCATACTCACGAAGTGCCAGACCTGTTTGTATGACAGCATCACTTCAGATTATTTCAGCATCAATCCTCCGACCATTGAAGCTTACCTACAATCTGGATAGTGAAAATTGTATTTCAGAGAAAAAAGTACTGTACTCTTCAAGTCATTAGTTGTTCTGATAATGCAGCAATGACCGATCTTCAGCAATTTGTACATACAAGATATTGGTTCAGAATTATTTCTCTTTAAATATAATAGGCCTACACAATTCATACATGTCATAGTGTCATATGTCATAGAATAGAGAACGATTACGACGACTTATTTTATTGGTACAACTGCTACGAAAACTATATTTTACTTGTTGTAGGTTACTGAAAATTAAAAAAATGACTGAAAATATGTGACTGATGTTGGGCATTTTGTATTTTTTTAAATGTACATTTTATAATGCACCACTTGTATCATCTTCGGTTCAGAATTCTTTTAGTCTTTCTACGATACGAGCACTGCCGTCTCATGTAAGCCTACAGTGATCACAAAATTGTATTCCGGAAGGATTGTCTGGGTAAAGTTCTGTGATTTGATCAACTGAAACAGGCACATTTGACAGGCGCGGATCCAGAGTCTAATTTAGGTGGGGACAGTCAGAAGTTGGGGCACCATTCAAAATGGCATTTATTGTGAGGGGTGCGCAACAGCTGGTATGTGGGGGATCCTTCTCTGAGTAAGTAATACATCCAGTTGGGCGTTGAACCGCAATGGTTTTTTGTCCCTTGTCTTTATTTCGCTAGCCATGCATTTGATCTTGAAACCTGAAAAATAAATCACAAAATGTTCTATAATTCCAATAACAAATATTCATGCATTTCAGTTGCAATTCATAACAGGCTTCAGAAAATCACATGTAAAATTCAGCACTCATTTTTGTACAGCAATTCTAAACCATGTAAACCTGGCCTGAAATATGCCTGCCCCAGTCCAGATAGAGTGGCACAACTAGTCCCTAGACCCTATCTAGCCAAAAAGGGTGATAAATTGTGATGGTTAATAGAAAATGACTTAATTAAAAGAGAGGGGTGGCATGGGTGACATATGATAAAACTGGGGTCAGTCCATTTTCCGAACACCCATTTTTCCGAATGCCTACTTCTCTGAATCTGAATTTCAGTTATTATTGAATTCTTGTTTTAATTGAGCAACCATCGACGTACATTATAGAAACGATTGCCATCTGTATATGGCAATAATAATTTATAAACCAAAATGAATCACAATTTGTGACCGTAGATGGCGCTATACCCGCTTTGTAGCGATGGCGTTTGAAATAAATAGGTTATGCTGCGTTCCGACATGTTTTGTAAATCTTTACTCTAATATAGACGTTTTATCGGCAGGGTGGAGAGGAAATACCAATTTAAAATTCCATTTTTTTTCCAGCATCTGACTAATGGCAATTCCCATTTTTGCCAAAAAATTGCCG
>NW_014577977.1:48844-60155 GCF_000485595.1 Priapulus caudatus
GTTTTTGTGAAGGTATTCACGAAAAAATCGCAATATTTGTTCACGTTTTTGACTTACGTGAAAGCTGTCGTGTTGGCGTGAAATCCGTCCGCGCAGCTCTCGAGGACGCGAGAAAATACCCGCAAAATGATGACGTCAACACAGAAACTCTTGTCGATTCACGTTCGCGTACACGTAATACGCCGCGCCGAACCTCTCTATTATACCGCGGGCTCCCGAAAACACACTCGGAAACGGCCTGAGAAAATTAACCCCAGTGACGCTTACTTAAATCGCGATAGCTCCTAAACCAAGAAACCAATCATGATAATTCAAGTATCACTGTAATGTACTGGCTGAGATCTAACCAATGGTTTATAAGCCAGTTGTCAGTTATATGGCAATTTTTCGACCAGTATCCCTACCAGAAGATCTAGTCGCTACATCACAACTTCTATACAAATCGTGTTGTAAACAAATGGAATAAACTACCGGCTACAGCTGTAAATGCACTATGTGTGGACAAAGCTTGGGCAATCAATTTTGCAATTATTCATTAACAAACTAGCTCTAATATGGTTTATGCCCGGTTGGCCTACTCCCATTTCGTCTAATCTATGGAAAAATTCCCATTTCGTCTATAGCAAACTCATCGTGCGTCAATAAACTCAAAATTCACAGAGCTCATAGCTACCACATGTGTTTATACGTATCTAGATTTCTAGAAAGTTAACTCAACTCGTTCGCGAGATATGATAGGTAGTATACACTCTCCTAGCGCCCATAGCTGTGCGTATATCCTATGAGCGATACTGCGCGCATATATTTTGTAATTAATTAAACTAATCGTGGTTCAATAATGTAATCTGGTAAAATGATGACTCATTGTTTCGCAGAAACACATGCAAGCTAATGTCTCGCTCAATCCAGTTCAAATTATAGCATGCATAGGCTTGCACATTTTGGTTGCGTTGGCATCGATGGTCCATCTGTGTAAAGCGGTGGACACACTAGGCGATTTTTCATGCGATTGAGCTGCCTGGCTGAGTCAGGCAACTCAATCGCATGAAAAATCGCCTAGTGTGTCCAGTGAGTCGCGGTCGATTTTTCGAGTCAGCTGGCTGAGTCGCCTGAATCAAACACGTTTTATAAAATCGGGCGATTATTTGAGTCGAGCGACTATATACAATGCGCGCCCGAACAATGCAATACTATACAATGCTCTACTACACGCGCCTGAATGTACAATTCATCAGCCAATCAAACGGTGCCATTTTCAATCATGACTATTAATATAGGTCAACTCGCCGATGAATCGTGCTGAAATTCGCCTAGTGTGTCCACTATAGTTAGTCACCCGACTCAGCCGGGCGGCTCAATCGCATGAAAAATCGCCGAGTGTGTCCACTGCTTTAGTCACGGTCCGAGTGGAATTGGACATTTTTGGCGCAACTGTATCGCCACGTGTTTTGCAATCATGGCATCCTCAGCAAAAAGTTCTTCAGGCGGGAAGAAGAAATTGGAGACATACAACGTACAAAGAGAAGTGTGACGTAATAAAATATTGCGAGGCCAATCCTGGCATGAAAAAGATTGATTTGGCACAGAAATTCGATATTCCGAGAGGAACTTTGTTTAACATTTTATAGTAGAAGGATAAAATCTGTGAAGCTATAGAAAGGCCGGATGCCGGAAAGGGTGGGATGAAATGCATCAAACTGGTAACTTTTGAGAATGTTGATGCCACCCTCATCATGTGGTTTCAGGAGAAACCTACACAACCGGGTCATCGTATTGACGTTCAACGCTGCCGGTGTTAACGATGCACCTACCGCCCTGCGCTGGGATTTTCGGGTTTTTATCGCATATTCACTTTTTGATTTACCACATTTCCTTTGCAGGAAAGCTAACCAAACTGACACATTTACTCTGCATAAGTGTTATCTCACTCTTACACGTTCAAATAGTATGAAAATCATTCCCCTTCATAATAATATATTGATATGAAAACAGGGCAAAAACTGACATTTCGTGCATTTTCGTCTCAAATGCCACCGCACCGGTGAATTTTCGCGAGTTTGTTATATCATTCGACAGTATACTATTTTTTACGGTAAGAAATGTGACGGGTCTTCGTATTGATGGCGAGATCTTACTGTTAAAGGCACGCAAGTATGCTGCAGACCTCGGTCATGAAGACGCTGAGAAACTGACAATGAGTTAGGTTGATCGTCTCAAAGCAAGATGAGATATCGGCAAAGTTCTCAAGACTGGTGAATCTGGAGGTGTCGACATGACGATAGTCGTAGAATGGAAGGATGGTAGACTAAAGGACATTTTGAAGAGATTCCAACCACGTGACATTAATAACGCCGATGAAACGGGCCTGTTCTGGCTAATGCTGCCAGAGAATTCACTGGGGTTTCTCGGACAATCTCACCATGGTAAAAAGGAGAGCAAGTCTCGAATCACGTTGCTGGTCGGTGAAAATATGGATGGGTCTCACAAGCTACCTTTGTACGCGATTGGTAAGAGCACGAGACCAAGGGCATTCAAAAATGTTCATCATGTTCCTGTCACTTACTCGAGAAACAAGAAGGCATGGATGACATCGGTTCTATTCGATGAATGGATGAAGAAACTTGATCGGAAAATGTGACGTGAAAAGCGAAAGATTGGCACGGTAGTTGACAACTGTTCTGCTCATCCTGCTTACGCTGATAGGGTCTATGTCCCCCAGGGTACTATCGGAGGGTACCCTGGGTACGGTTCGATATATCAGAAAGTACCTCGGGGTATTATACGATATGTCGCTGCGTACCCTGCATTGCCCCACCATACCCTGACTTTCAGCCAACTGATGTCGTAATACATACCGCTTGTCGGCAGGAAACGCATTGCATTGCTATTGCAGAAGGGCATACAACTGCAAAGAAGCTGGCTGCAGCATTACCACTGGCAGAAAGGCCCACTGTACGCCAGCTAGAACGATTTGTGGTTGACAGAAGGAAAAAAGAGGATTAAGCGCCAGAAATTCTAGTCACATATCTGTAATTATCTTGTAACATGGTACTACAGCTGTCTGTGTCCAATGAACAAAATGTTTCTAGTCCTGTTGTGTTGCTTATATCATTTTAGCCAAATTGCAAGTTTCATGTGTTATTATTTGTTCTACTGTTTGAGTTTGTAAAATTCAGTTGGCTAAAAGTCAGGGTACGGTGGGACAATGCAGGGTATGCAGCAACATATCGTATAGTACCCCGACGTACTTTCCGATATATCGAACAGTACCCAGGGTACCCTCCGATAGTACCCTGGGGGACATAGGCCCTATCAGCCCTGCTTACGAGTACGAGAACACTGAACTCTTCTTTCTTCCTCCCAATACTGCAAGCTGCACGCAACACATGGATGGAGGTGCAACGTGACGTCGGAATGCTGCAGAGGGAAATTCCGATGCCCCATTTAAGTGGGATTTGATGGACGCTCTGTTTGCTGTAAAGACTGTGTACAGTTTGGGTTTAATTGCACGTATAAATGTAGCATCAGTTAGCAAACCTTGCAATAAGATTTTAGCAGAATACTCGGATGTTGTGGGTGATAGCATTGGCTGCATGCCTATTAACTTCCTACCACGAGAGAGATGGCTGCGATGTTCTGCCATTGTTCGACTACCAAAACGAGCCGGTGTTTGACAAAGCTGAGAAAAGCAGGATCCTTCGACACACATTCTTCAGTGGTAGTCATCTTCAAGAAGGAGACTTTAACACCGAGTTTAAGAAAGTTGTGGAAGAGGAATTAGCCCACATAATTGCGGAACCTGAGACAGGAAGCAGTGTCAAATTCGACATAGAACACTTGGAACACCCTATCACAATTGGCGAGACTATAGCAGCCTTGACGCATCTTGTTAAAAGGAAGGCAGCAGGCCCTGATAAAGTGTTCTGTGAGTTGTTGATTAATGGTAGTTAACAGCTAGTTACGGCCATCCATAGATAATTTGCCCTTGGCTTTGAAAAAGGCAAAATCCCTAGAGACTGGAAGACAGCTAAGGTGAAATTCATAAAGAAAGCCGGTAAGAAGTCGTATCATAATCCTTCATCATATCGACCTATCAGCCTAACCAGCTGCATAGGAAAATGTATGGAACGAATCATTACAACAAGGTTATATGGATTCGTTGAACACAACCATATCATTGACAGAGAGCAGGAGGGAGGGATTCCGACAATTCCACAGCACAATCCAGGCGCTACTCCGGTTTGCACAAAGCATATATAATGGGTTTAACAACAACATGTGCACCCTTGCAGCTTTCATTGATATGGAGAAGGCGTACGACAGTGTTTGGAGAGAAGGGCTGCTAGTAAAGATCTACAGACAAGGAGTGAGAGGAAAGATATGGCATTGGGTCAGGGACTTCCTCCATGAACGCGAAGCATACAGTGCCCTCCAGAGTTCGCATAGTGACCGATACAGTACCGCAGTTGGACTCCCTCAAGGTAGTGTAGTGTCATATCGCCACTACTCTTCAACTTGTTTGTGCAGGATATGTATTCAGCAGTCTCTGGAAAGAAGATAAAGTTTGCAGACGATGGTAACATCTGGCATACAGGGGAAGTAGTCGATGAGCTTGGTGTACTGCTGGAAAGAGATCTGCAGTTCGTCCTTGAGTGGGCAAATAACTGGCGGATGATCATCAATATAGACAAAACAGAGATATGCCTGTTTGGTAAGAGACAACGCGCTACCAACAAGCCTACTGTGAGTATGGATGGCAGAGCACTACCCTATAACTCCAACCCCATCTCACTGGGGGTACACCTTGATGAGGAGCTAACCTTCAGCAACCATGTTGACCATGTGGTAGGTAAGGCCAACAAAGCCTTCGCATCCCTCAGAATGGTTAAGAGCACAGAGCATATTACCACCAAGAGAATACTCCAACTGTACAAAGCCCTTGTGCTACCCCACCTGGAATACGCTGTGGCCGTTTGGCAAAATTCCAGCCATTGCCACAAACTGGAGAGTATCCAAAGTAAAGGTCTGGCCCTATGTATAGGTGGCATGAAGACCGGCAGCCGAGAGGCCATGGAGGTGGAGGTAAGCGTCCTACCACTATCCCTTAGGAGTGAGGAGCTAGCTGTCAGAGAAATTGGGAAGGTACTGGCCTTGGAAAACGCTGAACCACTGATCCAGCTTTGGAAACATTGGCACGACAGGGACAAAGGAGAGAGACACCTGTCACCATTTGGGTTATGCCAAATCCAACTGGCAGACATGACCAACGAGACCAACATCACAGTGTCGGTTATGGAGCCCTGCTTCTCGTACGTCACTTCCCTGCAGCCAATACGTACGTCCCCAGACTACTGGTCAACCATGGGGTCGTCAAAAGCCAGAACAAGAGAGCAGGAGGATGCTGCCAGAGACATCATTGGCGGCATCATGAGCAGTTGCCCTATAGGTGCAGTGATAGCCTTTACAGACGCCAGCTGCCAACCCAACCCCGGACCTTGTGGCGCAGGCTCTTGTATATTCCTACCTGGTGAGGACACGCCCATTGAGATCAGCAAACCAGTATCACAGCATAGTACCATACTGCTTGGAGAGCTAGTAGCCATCTTATTGACCCTGGACTATATCTGCACCGAAACCAACCTGGATGCTACGGCGATGGTCCAAATCTTCTCTGACAGCTAAGAACGGGATAAGTGGTCCTAAATAAATATCTCCACATAATTGGACAAAAGGATAGCCCCAACTGTAAAGAGTGTAGTGAGCCCGAGATTGTTCTCTTGGATTGTGCCCGGTTTTCAGAACAGAGAGAACGACTGTGCTAGAAAATCTTCAACCTGTGAGGAGAATGGTCCATCTCAATAGCCATGTTATTAAGTGTGTTAGAAGACGATCAATACAAAGACATATGCGTCAAAATATGTGAGCTTCTAGGTGATTACATAGCCAAGACATGTCGCCTCTAAAGACGTCAGCGCCACCTATTACCCAGCAATACCCGTTATACCGTGAGACACTTACATAGTGTAACATTAACGTACTAAGTGACTACCATACCGGGAGAACACTACAGCTCTGCGGAGCTCAGTTCAAGGATTCAAGGATGCCTGGTGAATATGCCATCAAACTAGATGAAGATGTACAGCCAGTGGTTCACTCCCCCCGACCAGTTCCAGTGCCAATAGACGATATTCACGCGGCGGCCATCTATAAACCAGAACGAGGCTCTTATGACAACCAAACGAGATGCCGTATCATTGCTGTGTTCCGAATTGCAATAATGACTCTCGTTATTCTAAAATGGGTTCATTCCGTAGCTCCCTTGTGATTCAAGTCGACGAAAACTATGGGTTGTCAAAATTAGGAGAGATGAAGGCCCTCTTTTCAAGGTAATACACGTAAAAGCTTGTTGACGTTAGTCACAGTGGTAACAACCGTGATGAAAACCATTTCGAAGATGATTCGTCGACAGTTGAACACGATTCACCGAACATTAGTCACAGTAGTAACAACTGTGATGATAACTATCTCAAAGAAGATTCGTCGACAGCTGAACACGATTCACCGAACGTTAGTCACAGTAGTAACAACTGTGATGAAAACTATCTTGAAGAACTCGTAATATTTCGGAAGAATAATTATTCGAACCTTACTATAATTGCGTACTTAAACATCAACTCAATGCAAACAACTCAAAGTTTTTTAAAGGCAATTTTGCGTGGACGGTTATCGTCTCTACCGAAGAGACCGAACGACAACCGGAGGTGGTGTTATGGTCTATGTTAGGGCTGGCATCCCTTCACGGCGAATTAAGCGCGGAGAACCAAAAACGGTGGAAGCGTTGAACATCGAGCTGGTTATCAACAATAAAAAGTGGCTGATGATGGCCGCCTACAAGACGCCAACCATGGCGAATCACACTTTCTCGGAGGACATCATCATGTCCCTAGACATTACCATGAAAACCTGCTGCTTATTGGCGACCTGACCTTCGACATTCTATGTCAAGAGAAGTCGCAGACACTGAAGGACATTTGTGACGTTTTCGACTTGGCAAATTTGATAAAAACACCTACATGTTTTACAAAAAAATGTGATCCATCTCTAGTCAATGTCATACTGACAAATCGTTATAGGTCTTTAAAAAAATCCACGTCATGTGATATTGGGCTGAGTGATTGTCACCACATTATAGCTTGTGTGATGAAATGTAAAATTAAACCTCACTCTCAGACCCAAATTCGGTATAGATGTTTCAGAAACCTTGATGAGAGTGAGTTGGTCGGTGATGTCGGGCGGGCACCACTCCATGTGGCACACGTGTTTGATGACATAGATGATGTCTACATGGGGTGATACTTGGGCAGAGAGGGTCTATGTCCCCCAGGGTACTGCCGGAACGTACCCTGGTACTATCTAACATGCCGGACCGTACCTCGCCTACTCCACTAACGAGTCTAGGGAGTCGCCTACGCCTACTCCCTAACCCTAACCATTACGTACGTTCTGGCAGTACCCTGGGGGACATAGACCCTATGAGCGATGCTTGGCGAGGTCATCGACTGGCACATTCCCATAAAGGAAAGAAAACAGGGGGAAAAAACTGCCCCTTTTATGAAGGGGGAATTAAGGAAAGCTATCAACTTTAAGAAAAAACTTTTATTTTCCTAAAATGTAAATAAAAAAAGAACTGGGAAAATTACCGAATTCAAAGGAATAAGGTTACAAAACTTAAGAGAGAGTCCCTCAACACATACTTTATGGAAAGGTGTGCTGGTGGAACAAAATCACGCGTCTACGACTACAGGAGTCACTGCTGGTTCGTGCCTGCGCACAACTAGCATGCGTTGCGAGTGGCGAGCGACGCAAGGATAGTTTTATATAGTGGATTATATTCTATATAGTGGATTACGTAGTGGCGAGCGACTTAAGGACGCTTAATTGTTACGACACAACGGAGCGACAATGCCCAAGGCGACGAAGCAGCCTCGGCAAGCGGCCGCCGCGCGGCGGACACGTAATGATAGTACGTACGCACAAGCTCAGACACAAACTTGCGATGTCGCGCACGACACAGCTCGTCCGTATTCGCCGTTCTCCGCGTGTACATCGGTCTTTCAGGACGCTGCACACGACCACTACACACCTCAGGTCGCTGCTACTGCTAGTGCTATGCCATTCCCGCCACATACTGTCGGGTGTCCGCCCTCTACGGGCGCGATCTCACCCCAAGAGCTCGGGCTCCCCTACGTTGAGCCTACAACCCTGGCGGCACTCACCAATCTCGACCGGTTCGTAGACTTACCGGATCTGCATCCCGATCACCTCCGTCCTGGTACAAGCCCAGTGGCACGCACAAAGGTGCTCGTCGATCCCGCAAAACCCGGGGTAGCAACACTCGTAATAACGGCTCGCACGCGGACATTCGCCTCGTTCAATGAATGGGCTGAATGCTTTGCCGTGTTTGCAACCTATCGGGCGTACTACTTCCCTCATCTATTCCCATGCTCATGTATATGCGCGACATCGCTCAGCGGGCCCAGTCGTACCGGGCGGAAACCTGGACTGGTTACGACAAGGCGTTCAGCCTGCAAGCATCGCGCTATCCGAATACGTGGAGGTGGGAGCAACCTAATGCCGCGCTTGACTACGAGCACTGTCAACGCCGGCCTTACCTACTCGCGCCCACGTGTGCAGAGTGCGGCAGTCGTAGTCACGCGGCGTCAGTGTGCCCGAAGGCTATGCCTCGCTACCCGCAACCTACCACCGCGACGAGGGCAGTCCCGCAAAGTGCCAAAGTGTGTCGCAGGTACAATCAGGGCGTGTGCCCCACCCCCTGCCGTGCCGGCAGGATGCACAGGTGCCTCGCGTGCCATCAGGTCGATCACCACGCGCCGAGGTGTCCGAAGGGGTTAGACAATGTTCGACAGGTGCCCAAGAATAATTTTCGAATCTACCACTGGGTTACCCGAACTTCTTGATGTGTCAGCGCTAGCTTCGTTGCATCCCTCCACTCCCATGGAAATTGTAAAACACGAGGGGTGCTTGAAACAACATCCTGACAGAGTCTTCGTCGAACACTTGGTCCACGATTTGAAAACGGGGTGTGACATCGACTTCGCAGGGCACGACCACTACCGATTTACTAACCACGCGAGAACGGCTGCAAACCACGTTGAGATCATCGATCAGGCGATCGCTGAGGCCGTGCAGCTCGGTCACCCGATAGGCCCATTTTCGGTACCCCCATTCGCGAACTTTGTTTGTAACGCTCTTGGGGTACGACCCAAGAAGACAGGCGGCTACAGAATTATCATGGATCTCTCTCAGCCGATCAACGATAGCGTCAACCTAAACATCGACAAAGACCGCTACTCGCTGAGTTACATGCGTGTAGACGACGCTGTCAATACACTTCTGTCGCTGGGCACGGGCGCATTCATGGCAAAACTGGACATTAAGAACGCGTTTCGCCTGTGCCCAGTAAAGAAAGATAACTGGCACCTGCTTGGTTTCTGCTGGCGAGGGCTATATTACTGTGATCGCGTCCTGCCGTTCGGTCTGCGCTCGGCTCCGTTCCACTTTAATCGTCTGGCGAGCGCACTGGCATGGATTATGCGGGAACGGACTCACACCCCCCACATCATGCACTATCTGGACGACTACTGGGTGGCCGACAGTAGCAAACTTCAGTGCGCCACTCACCTACAGCAACTACTGGCCACGTGCCGCGAATTGGCCGTACCTGTCGCCCCCGAAAAAATCGAGGGCCCAGTGCAGGTTCTGACATTTCTGGGCATTGAGTTAGACAGTGTTTGACAGGTGCTGCGCTTACTGCGCGACAAGTACGATAATCTCGTCTGCGAGCTTGCAGGCTGGCAGATGCGGAAAAAGTACACGAAACGCCACCTACTGTCGCTCATCGGTACTCTGTCATTCGCCTGCAAATGTGTCCCTGCTGGGCGCATCTTTCTACGACGCATGATTGACCTCAGTTGCACCGTGAGGCGCACACACTATTTCATTACCCTAAACAAAGGTTTCCACGCAGACATTAAAATGGTGGGTAGATTTGCTACCATCGTGGAATGGCTCCGCACGGTTTCTAAGCGCCACATGGACACAGGCGCCAGACGCAGACTTGTACACTGATGCGTCAGGTGCTCTAGCATGTGCAGGGTATTATAAGGGGATGTGGTTCCAAATCCCGTGGTCGACGGCCGTCCTCGAAAGTAGAGTGCTCTGCATTGCGTGGAAAGAACTCTATCCAATCGTGATCGCATCAATGTTGTGGGGCCATGCCTGGGGAAGGAGTCGCATTCTGTTTCATTGCGACAATGAGAGCGTTATAGACATTTGGCGCACAGGAAAATGCAAATCACCATACATCATGTTCCTTGTGCGGAAGCTCTTCATGATCGCGGCACGGGGGAACTTCGTCGTGGGGATACGTCACATACGAGGAATCGATAACAGTATAGCCGACAGTATTTCTCGATTTCAGATGACGAGGTTCCGCCGGCTTGCCCCACAAGCGGAACGCGTACCGAGGGACGTGACAGCCGTATCCCACGCATGCATCGCGGAGATGAACGCGTAGATGGCGACGGTGGTCCATCGCCAGATCTCTCAGCATTGCGCAACCACCTCGCATTCCTGCAGCACAATTGCGTGGCTGCCAGCACCCGGCGCACATATGCGGCTGGACAAAGGAAATTCGTTGACTTCAGCCAACGCCATTGTTTCACCCAAGGCCGGCTATAGAGGGTACATTGTGCTACTTTGTATCTTACCTAGACATTGTGTGGCCTGCATTATCGTACGATCAAAGTATATCTGGCTGCTATCGATTTCTTCCACAAAGAAGCCCAGATACAAAGCCCGCTGGAACACGCGCCAGACCTAGCGCGTACATTAGCAGGCGTCAAGCGCGTTCGCGGGCTCCCCGCTCGCACGCGCCTACCTATCACCATGGACATTATGCGCCGGCTTAAGATCTCACTGCGCAGGTGCGTGAGCATTTCCGACTACAACAAGTTAGTGTTGTGGTCTGCGTTCACGCTAGCCTTTTTCGGATTTCTGCGCGTATCCGAATTCACGGCTCCTACCGAACGCTCATTCGATCCCAGCGCGTCACTGACTTTGTGCGACATCCACACATCTGATTGCGCTGTAGACATAAACATTAAGGCATCGAAAACCGACCCCTTCCGGAAGAGCGTGCAAATTGTCATCGGTGCAAGCTCACACTCCATCGCTACAGTACGACTGCCTATGCTGATAGGGCAGACACTAAGAACAAAACCCTTTGCAC
>NW_014577977.1:60180-68314 GCF_000485595.1 Priapulus caudatus
TGTTCGTCTACAATAGTATATATCGGTAAATAATGCTAGATTTGAGTTTTTTTATGTACAAGCATGATTTCCAGCGTGTGCTCTCTCCAATATAGAGGAAATATTTCAACGTCGTGAAAGTGGAATGTTCAGCTCTTCTGCTGTCCCGGTCTTTCAAACGAAAAGCACGCAAGTGCACCAATAGGCTAGCTAAGGAGCGCATGACAATGATTTCAGTGGCATTCCTCCGCTAAAAATCGGCGATTGCATTCCTGCCTGGCTTGCCCTCGCTGACTTACTGCCCACCTGCGGCCTGCCAGGTTCGTTGTCTAGCTAGCTGTAGACACATACGAATGCATAATAAATAGATGTTCATATATATATATATATATTAACGTCTCGTGCGGCGCCAAAGTCCTAGCCGCGCGGGAAAATGATTACACGAAAAGCAACCGACTTTTCCCGCGCGGTTACACAAAAACACGAACACCTAAAGTAGTTATTACGTTGTGGCCGACATTATGGCTAGAGGGAGTTCCGCGCGCGCCCGCCACGACCGCGTAACGTTGCGGCGTGCGGCCGGGATGATGCGCGCGCGCGGAACGGGCCGCCCCGTTAGACGCGCAGACTCGCGGCAGCCCGAACAACAGCCCACCGCGGGTCGCCGGAGTGCGACGCCACGTGACGACAAACACCCCCCAAATTTAGTCCCAAATATGGCCAACACGCATAGATTGTAGCTAGCAGGGCTCGAATTTCTTCGACTTCGAAGGACAACCCGCAACGGATTGTTTCTTCGCATAAACCCAACATCCGTGCAAACCCGACAACCCTACTTGATTCGAATAACCTTTACTAGATGTGCCTATTTGTAGAAATACAGTTGGCACGCAGACAGGTATTGCATACATAGGCCGTTGTCCGGCCGCAATGCTTACTATTATTCCCTACGGACCGGCCGCATCTTCATGTACCCAGTTAATCCATTAAGCAATGTTATCATTGAGTTTACATGACTATATTATGACTATATAGTGAGCCTGCTATGAAACTAAAGCACACAGGAATATAAGATACACGTGAATCTGTCAAGGCGTCTATCCAATGAATCCGTACGGAGCTCCTCGGGGTGATCGCCTGAAACCCGCACAAGAAAATACGTAGCACGACCCACCCCTCAGATTCGCGGATCCTGCTAAATAACCGTTATATCACATGACCCACGTTATATATATACTATATCATATATATATCCGTACACTGTTATATTACCGCTGTGCTTAGGACATGAATACGGTAATTGCGGAGTAGGGGTTCGCCGCCACGCACGATCCTACGTTATCGCCACTCGCCTCCTACCGCGAGGAGTTATTTAACAATATGCGATTGTGCCAGCGGTAAACCTGCGAGCCGGACACCCCAACCCTAACTACCCACGTCTCGGAGGGGAGGTTGTGATTTCCCATCCTGACCAAGCAAGGTGTTGTCTCACCCCCCTGGCACACGCGAACGTAAACCGATCCTAACCCTATCTAAACCGATCTGAAGTGAGGACGCGCGCGTCCTGCGCGATTGTGTTTGTCGCCGGAGGCCGTGCGCGGTTGATTGACACGATGCCGCCAGCCCTTATAAATGACCAAGTTAAATGCTAGGGTCGGAAGCACCCTGTAGCCGGGCATCACTACCCAGGCTGCGGCGGTTGCTGTTATCGTAACGTGTGTTATGCGCTGCTGCCGTCATTGTGCCGGGGCCTTGCGTGTACGGGCCCTGGAGAAGGTGCCCATCCACTACATACTGCTGCACGGACTCCTACCCCGTATTCACGACATATACGTGTGCGGGGAAAGGCGATATGGAGTAGGGCTGCGACAGATGGCGTATTTACCGGAGGTAACGAATCTGCACGGACAGCGGCGCTGCAAAGCATGATTTGCACGCGCCGGCTAGGAGATAAGATGTAGGTGGGTGCTGTCCCTGCGCTCCGGCCCGTGCTGTACGTGTTGCGGGCCAGCCCAATCCGCTAACATCTGTGCACGGGACTCCTACCGGATTCGCCGACATATACGTGTGCGGAAACGGCGAGGGTATATGCGAGTAGCGGGCTGCCCGACAGATGCGTATACCCGGAGCTACGAATCTGCACGAACATTACCAGCGGCCGTGCAAGCATGAGGTTTGCACGTGCGCCTAGAGAAGATGTAGTGGCATGCTGCTGCACCGCGCTCGCGGCGCCTGCTGTACGTGTGGGGCCAGCACACTCGCCTAATCTGTGCCCACGGGACTCCTACCGGCATTCTGCGAATTATTACGTGCTGCCGGCAAAAGCGCGGTATATGGAGTAGCGGGCTGCGACAGAATTGGCGTATACCCGCGAGGTACGAATCCTGCACGTACAGCGGCCGTGCAAGCATGAGTTTGCACGTGCGGCCTAGGAGAAGATGTAGGTGGGATGCTGCTGCGCTCGCGGCGCTGCTGTACGTGTTGGGGCCAGCACATCGCTACATCTGTGCACGGACTCCTACCCGTATACTTCTGCGACATTATAACGTGTGCCGCGAAGGCCGCGTAATATGGAGTAGGGGCTGCCGACAGCATGCGCGTATACCGAGGTAACGAATCTGCACGCTACAGCGGCCGTGCAAACGTACACTTTGCACGTATATGGCCTAGGAAAAGATGTAGGTGTGATGCTCCTGCCTGGCTTAAGTGCCTGCTGACCTCCTAATTCATTATTGATACTAAAGGCAATACAGACCTAGGGGTTTATTGAAATGCATGGCTGATAATTGCTACCAGTGCGATGCTCATGGTGGATAGCAGGCACTAAGAACAAAACCTTCTGCACGCTTACATCACGGCCGGCTTTCGCCTGTGCTGAACATGCCCACGGGTATGAAACAGGCCGCGTTACCCGCGGCAGCGTGTGCTGGCGCGCGTATAGCGGGGCTTCACAATAGCTTTCTTTGCAACCGCTAATAGGGTGCGCGAGGCCCGCACGAATGTACGCGTCTGTAGCAGTCACGAAGACGCAGCGCCCTGAGCGTCTTTTCACCCAGTCGCTGCGCCTGAGGTGGCCCCATCGGTGGTGGCGGCGCCGACGCGAAAGCTATCGTCGCGCACTAGCTTTGCGGATTACACCGGCCTCCTGCAGCAAGTTGCCGCAGATCACATCACCAAACCGATGCGGGTCAGCGAAGCGCGCGCTGGTCCATGATGTACAGCGGTAGGCTGCGTCCGCGTGCGTGCGCACCTGCGATGTATTGGTCAGCGCGCGCACGCGCACACCATTCAATATAGGTATGTATTGTGCTTTTAGTAGCATAATAAATTAGTGTTTACTAGCATAGTAAGGAGGCGGCCATACCGGCTTAATGAGGCAGCAGCATCACACCTACATCTTCTCCTAGGCCAGTACGTGCAAACTTACGTTTTGCATGGCCGCTGTACGTGCAGATTCGTACCTCCGGGTATACGCCATCTGTCGCAGCCCCTACTCCATATACCGCCTCTCGGCACACGTATATGTCACAGAATTCAGGTAGGAGTGCGTCCACAGATGTAGTGATGCACCTTCTCCCAGGCCGTACACGCACCGGCCACTGCACATGACCAGCAGCGCATAACCATACGTACATAATAGCAACCCTGTACCTGGGTAGTGATGCACCGGCCACAGGCGTGCTCCGCCCTACATTAACTTAGCATGTATAGGGCTAGCGGCATCGTGTCAATCACCTGTGCACGGCCTCCGGCAACAGTCACAATCGCGCAGGCCGTGCGCTTCCTCACTTTAGGAATCAGGTTCAGAGGGTGGGTCAGGATCGATTTACGTTCGCGTGTGCCAGGGGGTGAGACAACACCTTGGCTGGTCAGAGCATGGGAAATCACACCTCCCCCTCCCAAGAGCGTGGGAGTTAGGGTTGGGGTGTCCGGCTCACAGGTTTACCCTGGCACAATCGCATAGGTTGAATGACGTCGTCGACGGTAGGGCGAGTGCGATACGTAGGACGTGCGTAGCGTGCAACCGTACTCCCGCAATTACAATATTCATGTCCTAAGCTACAGGTGTATATACAGTGTACGGATATATATATATAAATACGTGGGTGATATAACGGTTATATAGCAAATCAGCGAATCCGAGGGGTAGATCGTGCTACGCATTTCTTACGGGTTTCTTGCGATCATCCCGAGGAGATCCGTCAGAATCATTAGCAAAAACTTGCCAGATTCACAGTATATCTTCTATCCCTGTGTGATTCAGTTTCTTGCAGTTCACTATATAGTCATAATTCTCATAAACTTCAAACTGAAATGGATAACTGTTAAATGCTTCGTCGTTTCAGCGGCCATTTCTGTGTACATGTATGATGCCGGCCTCCGTAGGGAATAATAGTAACATTTCCGGAGAATGGCCATATAGTATGCAATACTTGTCACGTATACAAATGTATTTCTACACACAGGTACATCTAGTACAAGTTTATTCAAATCTGTAGGGATTTGTAGGATTTGTACAGATGGTTGGTTTACGAAGCAACAGGTCCTTACGGGTTATCTAGCCCCGCTAGCTACAATCTTATACGTGTTGCCATATTTTGGGACTAAATTTGGGGGGAGTTGGTTGATCCCGTGGCGTCGCACTCACGCGACCCGCGTGGGCTGTTGCTCGGCTCCGCGCATCTGCGCGCTTACGGGGCGGGCCGTTCCGGCGCGCGCAATCATCCCCGACCGCACGCGCAAACGTACGCGTGTCGTGGCCGGGCGCGCGCAGGGCTCTCCTCTCCCATAATCCTCCTATGCTGTTAACCAGCTGCGAACAAATTCGGTTGCGGCGGTGTAATTCAAGTTTCGCAGGGCACGGGGACTTTGGGAAGTTGGTATGATAAGACACTTCCAGTAAAAACGTTCCCAATGACGTCTCTGTCTAATTGACCTATAGCCAGTTAGAACCCTCACTGGCATAAAGGAAGTAATAAGAAATATTTTAAATAAGGAAAGAAACAATAATAATAAAGACAAAAAAAGAAAAGAAAAACAAAACGTTCAAAAGGTAACAAAGTTATTATATACTAACTTCAATATCATAATTCATAGATTGACCTTAAAATGGGTATACACTATCAGGCCTCAGCTGCCGGTCGATCAACTTTTGTATCACTTCCGGTAATGGCGGCGTGGTGTTAGAAGCGTGTTTCACATCGGCTCCTCAAACATCATCAAGAAAGTTAAATGAAAACTGTAAGGTGCTGAGCTAGTATGCAAAGAAAAACTCGCCGGAAGAGACCACGCCAACGATAAGAACCTATTTTGGAACGCGGCGACGCTCTAGAAGTGCCGAAATAATAAATATCTCCTGGTGACGACGACCGACCAAGCAAATCTCGTGCCAGCACAATGGCCGAAAATAAGGTGAGCGAGGCTGAGAAAGAACCCACAATGATGGATATTGTCAACTTGATAAAAAGCTTAGACAGTAAAGCAACACAGTCTAGACAACAAACTGACGGCGGTTTCGATGGACTAAAACGCTAATATATTTAAAACTTACGGACAAAGTTGAGGTTCTAGAACTCGAAAGTCGACTTTGTGAAAAAAAGCAAAAAGACGACGGCAACATGAACTAACAAAAACTGAAGGAAAGAATTTGAGGAACTCAAGTACTCACTGCTCTCACACGATTCAGACATATTCTAGGAAGTACCACTTGTTGCTTTACGGTGTAGACGGCCACGAGACTGATCCGAAAGATACAATATTTAGGGTCCGAATATTAGCCAAAGAAAATCTCAAACTGGAAATTGTTTTCGTCGACCGTATCGTAATCCGTAATGTCCATCGCCTCCAAAAGCGCTACGATGCCCTGGCAACTATAGTTGTGAATATATTGTTGAAGTCAGTCATCAGACACCGTCAAGAGCCCTGCAAAACAGTATTGCTAAAAATCACTCATTCACTCAAAAATCACTCATTCACTCACGCCATTCAGCCAGGCTCTGGACCTCATTATTTTAAAGAAAAATCAATTTTCATTCTTTTAACTTATGTTGATAACGAGCAACACATCTATAAGAAGAGTGCATCATAATACTTCAGCATGTTAACAGAAAGTCTTAATCATTGATCGACATTTCAGTATATTCAAGTAATTTGCTAATAAAACAACATTGTCTTATTTTGTAATCTGAAAATGTTTGCATGTTCCTAATTATATTATTATTTTGTCTTTGCAGGTCAAGGCCACCATACAAGAACACCAGGGGGACTTGTGTGCTGCAGAGGCTGCCTGTGTCGACATTGGTGCTACCTTGGATGATGTTGACATGCCCACAGTGACCAAGGGCAAGGGCAAGGGCAAACGCTTGCATGAAGACAGTGACGATGCTCTGCTGACCTCCCTCCAGAAGACAGTACAGCAAAGTGGAAAGCTCCTCGCAGGTCTGCAGCCTGTACCCCAGCAGCCAGTCACCTCCAGAACAACCTTCGCCAACTATGTGCGTGACAGCCTCCTCAGCATGGACAAGCCAAAGTTTAAGAAGGCGAGGTTGGCCATCAACCGTATCCTGTCTGAATTGATGGCGGATGACAGCGACGATGACACCCCCATGCCACTCCCCAACATTCCTCAAGTCCGTCCGATGTATGACTCCTGCTCCAGTTCCTCCAGTGCCTCCAAGTACCCATCGCCATCGGAGCCGTACCAGCCAGCTCCACACATGTGGAAACCGCATCCCCCTCAAGGTTCCGTATGGGCATCACAGTCCCAGGAGTACATGGATTCTTACTGGCAGCAGCAGCATCACCAACTAGTGGCCCGTCCGGAGCAGCAAAGCATGGCTCCTCGTCCTCATCTGCCGTTCAAACAGCAGCAGCAGACCCCCACACCGGTTGCTGGTGCTATTGCCTCAGCTTCCCAGGCACTGATACCCACCCTGGGCATGAATACCAGTTTGGTAGGGAGTTTGAACCTATCAAGCATTTCAAATATTTCTGGTTTATCTGGTTTATCGGACATGGCTGCGCCACCCCAGAATAACTGATAGAGACAAGGTATACAACTAGTAGAGACCAGTTACGAGTTGTGATTGTTGTGACATTTACTATGTACCATTATTACCAATATTATCATTATTATCTTGGGCAATTATTATCATTGCTATTGTTGATCATTTAATCATTTGAAGTTAAATAAAAGTTATTGTTGATTATTTGATCAGTTGATCATTTGAAGTTTAATAAAAGTTATTGTTGATCATTTGATCAGTGGATCATTTGAAGTTTAATAAAAGTTTTGTCAAACCTTAATTTTGTGTCTATCATTTTATTTAGTTATCCATGTTTAAGTATTAAAAAAATATCTATCCATATGTACAGTATCCCATCCATTATCCAACCACCTATCAATTGACAAGTAATGATATAAGTATAGTAGACCCTCAATTATCTTATGTCATTACTTGGGAATTGATGCATTTCATTTTTATCATAAATTAAACAAAACAAGCGTTCATTTTCATTCAAACACACACATTGATATTACAATAGACATATGAAATGTTATAATTCTACAATTCAAACATGCCACTCACTTTCTTGATGTCCTCCAAGTTACGGCCCTCTCTCCATTCTCCCGGGACGAAGTTGCGGTTCTCATTCTCTGCACGGCCAAGCTGCTGGTTCTGGAGCCGTGGGTACCGGGTCCTCATCAGGTTGTGCAGGACCATGCACGTGGTGACGATGAGCTTGACGGTGGTGGGCCGATGCTGCATGGTAGTCAGTAGAACCTGGAATCGGTTTGCCAGGATGCCAAATGCATTTTCTACTACTCTCCTGCTTCGGGAAAGCCAGTAGTTGAAGATCCTTTCCTCTTTCGTCAAACCCCGTTGGCCATACGGCTTCATCATGGTCGTTCGTAGGGCGAAGGCATCGTCACCGATCCAGAAATAGGGCACATCCTGGGTGTCGTTGGGGAGAGGCTCTGGGTCAGGGAAACCTATGGTACCAGCTTCACCGCATTCCTTCAGCTCACAGTCATTGTAAATCTGAGCGTCTGATGCTGATCCCATACCTTAAAATACAACATTTCAATGTGTTAAATGCAAGAAATATTTATCAATGATTATGTTTTGTAATTATTACATTAAAAATACTTAAC
>NW_014577977.1:68324-70929 GCF_000485595.1 Priapulus caudatus
TAGACATTACAGGCTAAAAATCTATCCAAAAGTGGCAGCTCGCAGGCTAGTAAAATTGCCAATACCAAACGCAAAAGGGCCTTTACGAGAAAGGCTGAATTTCTTGCGAAGGGGGAAATCATAAAGGAAATAAAGGCGCTTGAGCTAGAACGTGAGGCTCTACTCCTGGAACGCCTAAATTTAAATGAGATAAAGGAAACTCTAGCCAATCTGATACTAATCCACTGTCCGGCCGTGCGTCAAGAAGTCCATCATGGACGCCTGAAAACCCGTATGCAGGTGTCCAATTCCAAACACCTACCGGTACCTTTCCGCACAGTACGCCATGTTATTAACCGCCACATCCCACGCATGTAAACGATCAGGATTTTGGGCATCCCTCAAACTCTCAAGCGCCAATGCAGCGCCAGGCAACCATCAACGAGTTACTAGTGGACATGATGACTCTTCCAAAGACTGAATTGTTTAAGTTTGGTGGAGAACTGCTGACCTTTCATCGGTTTATGAGCTCATTTGACAATTCCGTAGGCAACACGTGTGTTGACGCCAATGCTAAGCTAAATAGGGATTTTTCAATATTGCACTGGCTCGGCACTGCGTGTCATAGTGTGTTGTGCCGTGATGGAACCTAATGCAGGTTATGCGAAAGCCCGGCAGCTACTGAAGGAACGTTTTGGGAGCAGCTACCAAATCGGTGAAGCATGGATAAGGAGGATCATGCAGGGTCCCAAGGCTTCTGACCGTCGCAGACTCCAAAACTTCGCTGATGATTTAACCAATTGTGTGGAAACTCTTTGTGCCATGGGAAGCATCGGTGAAATCGACACGCAAAGAGGACTTGTGAAAATTGTGGATCGATTGCCGTTCCATGTACAAACGCGTTGGTGCGGGCAGGCAGTAAATGCCTACGAGGCAACTGGTCGTTATCCGGACATTGCCAGCTTGGTGGATTTTGTAGTCAGGGCTGCCAGGGAAGCTAATGACCCTGTATTTGGGCATGTCTCTGAACCTAGGAACAATGGCCGCAAGGAAGTCGAGGTAAAACAAGGAAGTTCTTTCGCCATTGTAGGAGTCGGCACCGACAGCAGCAGGTATAGCTCGAGGGAGAATCAGTCTAACAGATTTACAAATGTGACCTGTCCTATGTGTCATGCCGGGCACACACTATTCGGATGCAGTCAGTTTAAGGCGAAAAAACCCGATGAACGTTTGAAATTCATCAGGGACGATAAACTGTGCGATAACTGCCTTAAACCTGGGCACTTTGCCTTAAGGTGCCTACTTCAAAGTCGGTGTACGGTCGAAGGATGCGGTAAACGACACACAAAGTTCCTGCATATTGGAACCGGCAACCCCACAGCGAACTCGTCTGATGTGCAGAACGTTCAGAGGACGGACGGTCACGGAATCCACAACAATTTTGTGGCTCAGTCTGGTGCTGTCCAAGCTCACAATGCTTCATGTGAGGGATGCATTCAAGCCAAGGGAGCCGGTCACATGACAACTGCTCTTCGTATCGTTCCTGTGAAGGTGATGGCGGCCAATAGCTCCGGACAGGCGGGCCGTTCCAGCGCGCGCAATCATCCCCGACCGCACGCGCAAACGTACGCGTGTCGTGGCCGGGCGCGCGCAGGGCTCTCCTCTCCCATAATCCCCCTATGCTGTTAACCGCGCGAACAAATTCGGTTGCGCGGTGTAATTCAAGTTTCGCGCGCCGGGGACTTTGGGAAGTTGGTATGATAAGACACTTCCAGTAAAAACGTTCCCAAATGACGTCTCTGTCTAATTGACCTTAGCCAGTTAGAACCCTCACTGGCAATAAAGGAAGGAATAAGAAATATTTTAAATAAGGAAAGAAACAATAATAATAAAGACAAAAAGAAAAGAAAAACAAAACGTTCAAAAGGTAACAAAAGTATCTATACTAACTTCAATATCATAATTCATAGATTGACCTTAAAATGGGTATACACTATCAAGCCTCAGCTGCCGGTCGATCAACTTTTGTATCACTTCCGGTAATGGCGGCGTGGTGTTAGAACGTGTTTCACATCGGCTCCTCAAACATCATCAGAAAGTTAAATGAAAACTGTAAGGTGCTGAGCTAGTATGCAAAGAAAAACTCGCCTGAGAGACACGCCAACGATAAGAACCTATTTTGGAACGCGGGTGAGCTCTAGAAGTGCTGAAATAATAAATATCTCTGGCGACGACGACCGACAAGCAAATCTCGTGCACAACATGGCCGAAAATAAGGTGAGCGAGGCTGAGAAAGAACCCACAATGATGGATATTGTCAACTTGATAAAAAGCTTAGACAGTAAAGCAAACAGTCTAGACAACAAACTGACGGCGGGTTTCGATGGACTAAACGCCAATATATTAAAACTTACGGACAAAGTTGAGGTTCTAGAACTCGAAGTCGACTTTGTGAAAAAAATGCAAAAAGACGACGGCAACATGATACAAAAACTGAAGGAAGAAATTGAGGAACTCAAGTACTCACTGCTCTCGATTCAGACATATGCTAGGAAGTACCACTTGTTGCTTTACGGTGTAGACGGCCACGAGACTGATCCGAAAGATACAATATTTAGGGTCCGAA
>NW_014577977.1:70939-93211 GCF_000485595.1 Priapulus caudatus
GTTAAGCTAGATAACAATAGATGAATAAAGGGAGTATTAATTTATACAGCAGATCAAAGAAAAAGGCAAATGAAATTTTAATAATCCTAAAGGAATACGAACTGGAAATATCATTCACAGCCATAGGATTAACACCAAAAAGAGCCTGGAAAAAAACCAGTCAAAGATGCCATCTTAAAAAGAGTAATTATAAGAGACAAATTGAAAACTAGAGATAAAACAAAAATTGTTGCGCTGCTTTTGCATGTTCCATATTTGGGTCCGTGCCTGCGCTTAACACTCCCCGCCAAACAACAGGGGGCGGGGGAGACAAAGGATGTTGTGTGCAGCTATTCTGCATCTTAATACTCGCCACTATATTAATCAATTTATCGACAAAAACTTCAAATTCCGGGGAGCAATTGAGTCATAGTGTTTTCGTAAACGCTCCAAGTTTCTGTAAGTAGTTGTTTAAACTAGTTTGCCCTTTAAATTTAAAGTTTAAGGGTTTCTTTCCTGTCCCGGCCCTGCCGGTTGAATCTCGCGGCTGCGGCCATGTTGTTCTAATGTATGCATACACTGTAGTGTATGGCTTGGGTGCCTGTGTTGTGCACTTCGTCAATTCAATTGGTTCAATGGCATTGTCTGCTCTAAGGTGAGCGTATTAAGCGTAAGCATATTGTGCATTAGGGAAATTTTAGGCCTACTGCTGCTCTTACTAGTAAAACCGCTGCCGGACAGTTGTCCGACAACTGAGTGTCGTCAGTTAAGTGTCCGACATTGGGTTCTCGTTTATATTTCTATTGCCAGGTGGCGCTGGGGTAGACTATTGGACATTTCTCTGTTTGTCTTCTATACAACTACCATACTATGGTGGTGACTTATCCAGTGCTGAATAAACTTTTAATCTTGCCAAGTTGAGATATTTCACTGTGTCTCCCATACATTGTTTTAAATCCATTGTGCCTGATTATCTTTCGTTAGGCCTATTCATGCCTCCGAGTGATTTGACATGCCAGTTGATTGTCATTGATATTGTTGTATGTTATTTGCATTTACTTATGTTGGGTTCAAATTTGTATTTTCCAGTGAACCCTCTCCAGTGTAATTGTTTATAATTCTGTAAATTGTGTCCACATAAGTTCAAGAAACTTGACATCGCTGATACGCTATCGTCATGGATGAGCTGCTAGAGGCTCGCCATCGTAGGGAAAACGTCATGCTGGACACTGAAGGGGTAGCCAGAGAATGGTACCGGTATTTAAAGCTAGAAGTAGGGGAACTTAAGGCGGCCTACACCAGGAAGGCAAACTAGACAAGAGATTTAATTGAATGTGGGGATGACCCCACTTTTCTGAATGGCAGATTAAACGACATCCACGTGCTATTCGACAAAATAATTGAAAAGTCCATGGTGCTGTGCAAGGACGCTGTTGACAGTGGGTGACAATGGTAAAGGACAATTCGACCTATATGACTGTAGACATTACAGGCTAAAAATCTATCCAAAAGTGGCAGCTCGCAGGCTAGTAAAATTGTCAATATCAAACGCAAAAGGGCCTTTACGAGAAAGGCTGAATTTCTTGCGAAGGGGGAAATCATAAAGGAAATAAAGGCGCTTGAGCTAGAACGTGAGGCTCTACTCCTGGAACGCCTAAATTTAAATGAGATAAAGGAAACTCTAGGTAATCTGATACTAATCCACTGTCCGGCCGTGCGTCAGGAAGTCCATCATGGACGCCTGAAAACCCGTATGTAGGTGTCCAATTCCAAACACCTACCGGTACCTTTCCGCACAGTAGGCCATGTTATTAACCGCCACATCCCACGCATGTAAATGATCAGGATTTTGGGCATCCATCAAACTCTCAAGCGCCAACTCGATTCAGACATATTCTAGGAAGTACCACTTGTTGCTTTACGGTGTAGACGGCCACGAGACTGATCCGAAAGATACAATATTTAGGGTCCGAAAATTTGCCAAACAAAATCTCAAACTGGAAAGTGTTTTCGTCGACCGTATCGTAATCCGTAATGTCCAACGCCTCCAAAAGCGCTACGATGCCCTGGCAACTATAGTTGTGGTTTTCTTACACTGGGGAGAACGGGAAGCTTTCTTGCGAGCCGGTCCTAATCTCAAGGGAACGAAAATGAGTGTGCGGACGGACCTGCCGCCTGAATTGAAAAGAAAGAGGGGGAAACTCGCAAGCATCACCTACGAAATCCGTCGGGACGAGCATATATATACGCGTATCAGGGAGAAAGGCGCAGAAGTATGGTTAGAGACGAGGAAGAACGGCTCAGCCCACTGGACGAAACGAATCATTGACCAGTAATATGTGCGTAATCATAAATAACAATGACTGCCCCCTTTATTTAGATTTAAATCGAGCATTAATGTATCTTATCTACATATATACCTGTCATTGTGGCAGCTGTTGTTTACAATATATAGTTGTGTCCCTATTATAAATACATCGCAGCAAATACACTCAATCACAGATATATACAGTATATCAGTATAACAGTGCAGTGTGTTGGGTATATATCTGTGATTCAATCGACCAGTAGCCAGCTAGCGTACCCACCGACCAATCAAAAACAAAACACATAATAAGGCGCTTTCAGGTTTATATTCCACAACGTAGTCATGCAGTCAGACTACACGTGTTAGTATGGCTGTGTATAATGTTACACGACAGGAACGATAGCCAGGTAGGCTCAAGTAGACCTTCAGCTGTGAAAATGACGTTTTCCCAGATTCAAAACTCGTGAATCACTTTCGTGAAGCACTCGTGAATCACTTCGTGACTTTCGTCTGCGGTGTGCGCGTTTATGTGTATGGCTATTTAGGGACCAGAGTACATGTCTGTACGGCTTGTGCACGTATTTTTATGTAAAGTGTAATATGCGTATGATACAAAATGCACTATACTCGTAATAGGGAGCCGATGGTTTACGTCAAACCACAATTTGTAATGTTGTCCAAAACGGGAAATTTATGTCTGTTCCTTTTATGTTGCATGCGTGTGTTAGATATACACAGGAGTCCTGCCACGGTAGAACACCTGTCGATGGACCACGACAGGCTTGCATGTTCTGTCTGCCTTAATGTATGCCCTGTCTGTTCCCAATGTTACGCGTACTTGTTTCTAGATCCCCAAAACCAATGCAATGCTCCTAAATGTCTTTCAACAATTTATACCTTCACTGTTTTCCACATACCCATGTCTATATACAGTTCAAAACCTACTTTTTCAACTTTAAAATATAAACAAAATGCCTATAAACATACAGACACTAAACTGTAAGAAACTTGGAGATCGGATCAAGCGTAGGAATTTTTTTAAACGCTTTCGTGAACAAAAAATACATATCACTTGTTTACAAGACATACACATTGATCCCAAACTGGAAAACTATGTAAAAGCAGAATGGGGCCTTGAATGTCTAATATGTCCCTATTCGTCACAGGCTAGAGGAGTTGCTATTCTATTTAATAATGGCTTTGAGTATGAAATACATAAAAGCAAAAAAGATAAAAATGGAAACTATATCATCCTTGATATCACCATAAATAACTCCGTGAGATTTACCTTAGCAAATCTCAATGGTTCAAATGAAGATAAGCCTGATTTTTACACCAACATAATGAATATTGTCGAAGAGTTTGAGAATGACAGTTTATACTAAGTGGAGACTGGAATTTGGTAATAGATCCCACAAAAGATTTACTAAATTATAAAGCCATCAATAACCCTAGGGCCAGAAACGTGGTAAAGTCGGTTATTGCTGAAAAAGAACTTGTAGATGTGTGGAGAGCTTTTAACGAAGATAAAACACATTTTACTTGGGGTAAAAAAAATCCATTAAAAATGGCCCGCTTGGATTTTTTTTTGGCCACAGAGGAAATGATGTCAAATTTCTCTGAATCGTATATCTTACCAAAATATAAGTCGGTCCATGCTCCAGTAACAATTGGTGTAAACACCTCAACAAATGAACATGGCAAAGGATACTGGAAGTTTAATAATTCCCTTCTAAAAGATCAGAAATTTGTAGAACTAATAAAAAATGAAATCTATTTAATAAAATCTACATACGCATCTAATACATTTTATAAATAAACTCTGATTGAAGCCAAACAAGACAATAATAACCAACAGAGCAATATGATAAGTGAAAGAATAAGACAAATAATCGATAAATAATCGAATAGGAATACAGCAACAAAAGGAACAAACTAAGCTCTATAAACAACTAGATGACCTAACGAAACAAGGGGGCATGAACTAGAGTGGATTCTGGAAAATAAGAGAAAGGCTATTACCTAGTAAAGAAAGTAAGGCATCTAGCGGCATAAAGAGGAATTTACCAAACGTAAAATTAGAGAAGGCTGATCAAATCAAGCAAGCATACGTTGAATATTTTGAAGAGCTACTAAGAGAAAAACCCATAAAGAATGAGGAAGATCGCAGAATTCATGAATCAGTTGACAAAACACTTCAAAGAATAAGAATCATAAACAATAGAATCAACGAAGAGAAAACAAACGACAACGAAATTAAACGAGTAATCCATGATCTAAAGGGCAATAAAGCCAGAGATAACCAAGGGATGGTCTATGAATTAATGATCCGGTACGATCACATGCGGCTAGCGACAGGGCGTCATCCCTATGTTACGCATGCGCGATTCACCCTAGCGGCGAGTTATGGAACTAAAACCATGTACAAGTCCAAGTGGAGACCGGACGGCTCAGTTGAATGGAAAGTCAGTGAACTCTGAAATCTATCAAGGCCCAGATTTCACAAACAAATTGGTTGGAGTCTTACCGCGATTTCAGCAATTTCAGGTGGCGCTAATGGCAGACGTGGAAGCTATGTACCACCAGGTAAAAGTAAGGCCACGGGACAGGGATGGGTTGCGTTTCCTGTGGTGGCCTAACGGTGACGTGACGCAGCAACCCTGCACCTATAGAATGACTGTCCATCTATTCGGCGGTGTGTGGAGTCCTAGCTGTGCCATATATACGCTCAAACGCACAGGCGACGACAATGCAAACGACTTTGACCAGGAGACCATCAACACAGTTCATCAATACTTTTACGTGGATGACTGCTTAAAGTCTGTCGATGATAATGAGAGAGCTATAAATCTCGTCAACCAGCTGTCTGCTCTCCTGTTCAGAGGTGGTTTCAGGTTGATCAAATAGATGTGTAACAACCGGATCGTCATCGAATCGATACCCCAGAGGCTATACGTGACCTAAATAATATGAGAGGAATTTTTCTAACCAATGTCCTAAGTAAAATAGTTGAAAAACTAATCTGGAAACGCAAACAAAAAATCATGGATACTTGCCAAAATCAATGTGGGGGAAAGAAGGGATTCAGCACAACTGACCACTAATTTGTACTAAGGGGAATTATTGATAAACACCGGGAACAAAAGAAAGACATCACTATACTATTTGGGGTGCAAAAAAATGTTTTGATAGCCTGTGGCTAAAAGACGCAATGGTGGAACTATGGTTTAGAGGATTGAAAAGACCATGCTGGGAGATAATTTTCAAAATGAATGAAAAAGCAATTATTAATGTGAAAACACCAGTAAGGGAACAGAAAATGTCATAACAAAAGAAACGGTTAGACAATGAACAATATTAGGACCAGTCTTATGCTGTATGACTCTGGATCACTTAAATAACCTCAACAAAGCTGTATACATGTATAGTAACAGCATAGAAATCGGCCCCCTATTATATATGGACGATATTCTAGGAATCGGAGATTATAAAACAGTTACTAAAATCGCTCAGTCATGCTCCAGATCAGCAGAATCAAAAAGATTAGAATTTAATATGAACAAAACAAACACAATGGTTATAAAATTCAGAAACAAAGAAAGGATATATTAATAGGCAACCAAGTCAATCAAAAAAGTCACCAAATATTCATACCTAGGGGATTTAATTAATGATATAGGAGGTTATAAAGACATGATAAGAGTCCGAACTGAAAAATGTAGGTTAATGATGAGAGAAATATTATCATTGGCAGAATAGCAAAATTATGGAAATAATACAATAGAAGCAAGAGTGAAATTATACGAATTCGGTTTTATCTTCCTTCCTAAATAACAGTGGAACATTGACTAACTTAACTAAGGAAGAAGTAAAAATGTTAGAGGATTTCCAACATGAGTGCCTGCGCAAAATAATAAAAGCTCATAGTAAAACACCACTGGAAGCACTAAGGACAGAGTTAGGAATTTTACCAATAACTGATAAAATAGGATACAAAAAACTCATGCTACTACAATACATAGTTAAGCTAGTAACAAAATTGATGTAATGAAGAGAGTATTATCAGCTAGATCAAAGAGGAAGGAAAAAATTGGGTAAATAAAATTTTAATAAAGCGCTAAACAGAATACCGAACTGGAAATTGTCATTCACAGCCATAGAATTAAAACCAAAAAGAGCTGAAAACACAAGTCAAAGATGCCATCTTAAAAAGAGTAATTATAAGAGACAAATTGAAAACTAGAGATAAAACAAAAATTGTTATGGCAGATTAGTTTAGCCTTGCGCTGCCTTTGCATGTTCCATATTTGGGTCCGTGGCGCTGTGGCTTTTCATCCACGCCAAAACCAGGGGCGGGGAGACAAAGGAGTGTTGTGTGCAGCTATTCTGCATCTCGGATACACCGGCCCTATCTTATTCATGCAAGTTATTGACAAAAAACCGTCGATTCCGTTGACTCAATTGAAATCATAGTGTTTCATAACGCTTCGAAAGTTTCTGTAAGTAGTTGTTTAAACTAGTTTGGCCCTTTTAGATTTAATTTTTTATAGGTTCCTTGACTGTCCCGGCGCCTGCCGTTGAATCTCGCGGCTGTGCCAATGTTGTTCTAATAGATGCTAACACTGTAGTATATGGCTTGTGTGATGGGTGGAAATTAGGTGTTCGTAGTAATATCACTCGGCGAGTACCACGAATGCCTTTGTAAGCAAATGTGTCAGGGTAAGGAATAAGTGTTCTTGTAAATCAAGTGAGTTTCTGTCCTCCGCCGATTGTAAAATTACTGTCCTACGCTGCGGATCGCACGTATTAACAATGGTGCAGCGGGTGTGAAAAAGTGACGAAGACGTGTATGGAAACGCGTAGATGCGACGGCGTAGGCGTTGGAAGCTAAACTTATCGAGGATGTGACTTCGCACGTCGTGCAGGATTTGCCTTCACCGCGTCGTCAATATGGCAGCATGTTCCTGCGGCAATCAGATCACGTGGGCGGCAGAGATGACAGAGATGACCTCGCAAAGGTTCTCAAAGCTCGTCGAAAGCTACTCGTATCAATCCAAGAGACAATGAGTACGAAACTTTTCGTTTCTGGAATGTACAATATCAGGAACCGTTTGACAAATTTCTAACCGAGTTAAAAACTCGTGCGACCGCATGTAACTTCCAAGAAAAGGAAAGAATGTTGCGTGACAAGATCGTGTTCACAGTGACTGGTAAACTCCAAGAACTGTTGTTGAGAGAAGATAAGTTGACACTTGTGAAAACTGTGAAATTGTGTAGGGCATTTGAACAGTCAAATAGACAGGTCAAAGAAATTATGGGCCATGACAACACCTAATCCGAGTGTGAACAAAGTATCGTACAGGCCTGGTAGACCAGCACAGAAACCTGTCAAAAAGCCACATCACTTTGCCCACAACTGCAGAGGAAGCACCCGCCCTGTCGTGAAGTCAGCAAGCACGATGACATGGGCCGAAGAGCGAGCATACAAAAGGGGCTACAGCAATCCCGGATTAGCAAGGCCCACGGCAAGGGAAGCCAAGGAGCAGGGAGAAGGTACCGCAGGAGCCCGCGACGTCGTTGGTCCCTTATGCGGAAGAAAACTAAACTGTGGCTGTGAAGTAGAGGTGATAGGTAGTGTTGCCGGATGCGGGACAAGGAAACCTGAGAACCTGCCAGTAGAGTGAGGGCTCGTGGGGGACAGGAGTACAAGTACTGCGGGACACAGACTGCTCAGGCGTGGTCGTCCGGAGGGGGCTAGTAAGAGAAGAGGAGTTGATGGGCAAGACTCGGAGGTATATGATAGACCGCACCATTAGGAAAGCTCCGATAGCTAGGGTCCACATAAAGACACCATTCCTCGCAGGTGAGGTGTAGGCACTTTGCTTAGACAGGCCGATATATAACATCATGGTCATCGGCAACGTGGATAGTGCCAAGCTGGTAGCTGGAGCACAGGTGGAGACCCTCGCAGTGCTCACGAGGGCCCAACAAAAGGCACGCGGCAAACCCCTGGCCAAGCTGAAGGTCCCCCAGCTAAGTGGTAGCAGTGTGACGGCTGAAGAATTCAGGCAACTCCAAGTCAAGGATGGGTAGCGGAGAGCCTACTGGGAGACGGCGAGAAAGCCGGAGAAGGCACCAACGGGTGCGGGTTCAAAGTGGATCAAGGCATGCTGTGCCGCTACACTCCTGGCAGCTCTGGGAATGAACGCACGGTGGCAGACGCGGATCACCAGCTAGTCGTCCCCAAGAGTTTACAGGCAGAGGTGATGAGGTTAGGCCACGACTTGCTGTTCTTGGGACACCTTGGGGGTGGCAAGACATTGGATTGGGTACGGTCAGCATTCTGGTAGCCAGGCATTGGGCAAGAGGTGGAAAGGTTCTGCAGGTCGTGTGACACCTGCCAGCGGACGGTGCACAAGGGGAGGGCCCCAAAAGCACCACTCCAGAAAATGCCCATAATCGCGACCCCATTTGATCGGGTCGGCGTGGACCTGATTGGTCCAATCAAGCCGGTGACAGCGTGCGGCAATCATTACCTAATCGTGGTGGACCTTGCAACTAGGTACCCTGAAGTTGTACCCTTGCCCTCTATTGAAACCGGAAGCGTGGCAGAAGCTCTGGAGCAAATATTTTCCAGGGTGGGGATACCAAGCAGATGATGCCAGATAGGGGCTCCCAGTTCACGTCTGGCATGATGAAGGCGATGGCCCGGTTATCGATCCACTGACTGATGACGACCCCTTACCACGCTATGTGTAACGGGCTGTGTGAATGTTTCAACGGGATGCTAGAGCAGATGTTAAAGCCAATCGACTGGAATAGGGATATGTCGAGCACATGCTGTTCGCATTACCGCGAGGCCACGCACGACTCAATCGGATTCTCATCTTTTGAATTGTTGTATGTGAGGACGGTGAGAGTGCCTATGGCCATCCTTAAGGAGCTGTGGTCTGGACCATTCGAGGACCAAGAACTTCGGACCACGTATGAGTACATTGTGGACCTACAGAACAGGTTGGAGGAGACCTGCAGCATCGCCCATGAGTGCTTAGCCAAAGCCCAAAGAAGACACAAGACGCATTTTTGACAAGAAGGCAAGAGACAGGGTAGGGTGCTGCACCCTGGGGACACAGCACATTAGGAACGCTTCTTTCAAAATTTACATAAATGGCCGTGGCTTAATTTGGGCACACTAGTATAGGGGGCGCTTTTGCTAGCCAGAATGTGATTTTTGTCCACATCTTTAAGGCGGTAGCTCCGTACGCCCTCTTCGGAAACTGCTGAAATTTGTTTTATTGTATTCCTCTACATCTCTACTGTCTGTGATACTAATATCTAGGAGGCGTTTTGCCTTATTAACCCTTTACATGCCAGTGTTCCGATGCATGCTCGCCCTTCAAAATACCTACATCGCTACGTGAACTATAGGCTAAAATGCACAAATCAAACAAATATATTTGAACAGTAGTAGTTGAAACCTGTTTCATTGTATTCCTCTACATCTCTACTATCTGTGATACTAATATCTAGGAAGAGTTTTGCCTTATTAACCCTTTACTTGTCAAAATTACATACCACTTATCAGACCACCTATATTGCCTGGTCACTTTGCTACTGTAGCGGTCACGGGTCTACCGAGATCACGTTACCCGCGTTCTAAGGTGATTCAAGTATAACGGGTAGGGTTGTCACGTGACCTGCGTTGCCGAGATGTTAAGGTGACCCGAATCCCTGGATCTTACAGGGATGGTCACGTGGGGTAGCCACGTGACCATTACGGCTAAATAAGCTGCTGCTCCTCGCAGTAAGAGTGTGCACTGGTTTCTCTCGCTAGCTGCTCCATGGTACGCAATGCGAGACTTATCAACGAGTGGTAAGATATATGCTCACGTTTCATTCCCGACTCACTCTCTGCCTGGTGCTTGCTGACGGCTTGACCGTCCCTGCACGCAGGCACGTTGAGATCTCGGGCCGTATTGTTTGATACTGTATATACTGTGTTTACTGTTTCTGGGCATTCAGCCCAAGTTTGTGTTGCGTTTATAGCTACCTGTCGGTCGGTAGGCCCCCTACGCTAATAAAAGCACCGGCGTTCCCGGTTTGAATACAAAACTTGGTGTTGTGGTCTCCGTTACTGCTCGTGTCCGCGTGTGGATCTATGATCGAACCTGTAGCGCACATTGAGGCCGTGACTGGCTCAAACGTCACAGTGGTGCCGTAATCAGGATCCACGCAAAGAGCGAGCAGGAGAACAGCCCGGTGCTGGTTTTCTGCTGAATTCCAGGCAGCAGTAACCTCACTCCCGACAGGGTCGTGTTGGCTTGTGCCCTGGGCAAATGCCCTCGCTACCAGGTCCGGGCCAGTGGGCCGGTGCCACTCGCCGGCACCCGGCTGTGGCTGCAAGAGCTGCGAGGACCCCTAATGCTGCAGTGGCTAAGCGTGCGCCCACCGCCACCACGCCAAAACGTCCTGCACCTAAAAAGACACATCGCAATGTTCCCTTTCGACAAAAGATGATGTCCTTGGCCTCTGCCTGCCCGTAGATGGTTCTACCCGGCCGGAGATAAGTGCAAAGGCCCCTCAAGTCCCGGTGGTAAGCCGGGCTCCTCGTAATTGGGATAGCGGAGTAACTGCGGAGACTATGGCTGGTGGATGCATCGCCTGACCATCGTGTGGGAGGCCAGCCGGACACCATGGATCTCGGCAATGGTGAATGGTGTCTCCCCTTTTGAACCTGTCACAAGACGGCCGGACGTTAGTGGGTGTGGACGGTGGAAGGCCGAGTCGCTCGCCGCACCGTGCCCCAGCACGTCTACCCCTTGGGCAAGTCTGACGGGTCGAGCAACGAATTGCCCTGATGAGGGGCGACGGGGGTATCAACCCGTCAACCCTGTCCCCTGGAATGGGGCGAAATGTCCAGTTGGAGACGCCAAGGCCTGCTTGGGCATACCAGGCAGCAGGCCCCGATGAGATTGCGCATTCTCTGGTCAAGGGGCAGAGCCATTAGATGCGTTCTTCTGGTATTTTGACGTCGTGGCACGTATCCTATGCCAGTAAGACATTCGGTCCAACTCAGCCGCGGTATTGTAACGGCCACGAATCGTGAGCTGTTGGCTGTCGTAACGTTTGCCAAGCAGTTCCGTCACTACCTGATCGGCCGGCGATTTTGAGTCAGAACAGATCACGCCTCCCTGACATGGCTTCTTAACTTCAAGGAGACGGAAAGCATGGTGGACCGGTGGATTGCGTATTTAGGCACAATCGACATGCAGATTGAGCACCATCCTGGTAAATTGCATGCAAATGCAGAAGGCTTATCCCGGCCGCCGGGATGTCGTACGTGCAAACTGCAGGGTTGCCCGGATTGTCACAGAATCATACTGGCTCGAGTGAAAGCAGAAGACGGCTCCAGGGCGTCCTGTGCATACTCGACGACAGCCAATGGCCCGAGTGCCTTGTCCTTTAGACCTCCAGGCTACGCTCTGTCAGTGGACAGATGCGCAGGTTCGGGAGTGGCAACGGGCAGGCCCCACAATGAAATGGGTGATGCAACTTCTGCAGAAGGGTGAGGCTCGGCCTCCGTTCTCTGAACTTGCAGCCGAGTCACTGGAAGCCCTGCGATATTGGGAGTTATGGGACCGCCTGGAACTCCGGAGAGGACTGCTGTTCCAAGAGTGGGTTCCAACATACTCCAAGGGGTCTTCCATACTTCAGCTGGTAGCGCCCCAATCATCCGCCAGGAGTTGCTGGATGCTCTCCACGGTGGTCGCATTGCGGCACACCTAGGCATTCGGAAAACGCTGTCCTGCATTCGGCAACGATTCACGTGGCCGGGTATCCGCACGGACGTCCAACGTTGGTGTCGGCAGTGTAATACGCGCCCTCGGCGGAAAACCGGGCGACGTAAGCAGGCTAAGCTGCAGCAGCAGGCAGTTGGCACCCCATGGGAAAGGCTCGCGGTCAATTTTCTCAGGCCCCTCCCGGTGATAAAGGCAGGAAATTGTTACATACTCGTGGCCAGTGATTATTTCACCAAATGGACAGAGGCATACGCATTTCCTGACTAGACTCCACAGACTACGGCCGATTGCCTGGTCTCACAGCTGTTCACCAGGTTTGGCTGCCCACGGCAGCTCGACTCCGACCAGGGTCGTAATTTCAAGTCCAAGCTCTTTGCCGGAGTATGTACACTCCTGGGTAGAGAAAAGACTCGGACGACCCCGTACAATCCAAAATCCGACGGGCTGGTTGAACATTTCAACAGAACCTTGTTGGACACGTTGCCAAAGGTTGGGAGTGAGCAGAAAAATGATTGGGACCAACATCTTCCTTATGTCATGGCGGCCTACAGAGGTACAGCCCAAGAGAGTACGGGGGTGAGCGCAAACCTCATGATGTTTGGTTGTGAGGTTAGCTTGCCGGTAGAACCCATGTTTGACGGACCCCCAGGTCCGGACGTCCCGGATTGTCCTGTGGAATACGTTGAATGGGTGAGAATGGCTATCCGCGCCGTGCATCGGCGTGCCCGCAAAATACTTCTAAGAGCGGCGGAAAGATAAAAACGCAACTACGACAAGGCCGTCGTTTGTGCGCATTTGCCGCCTGGTACCTGGGTCTGGCGGTATTACACCCCTGAAGCTGGGAAGCTTGGGAATCAATGGAATCCCTAGTGGTCCGAGAGCGTGGTACCTTACGCTGGATGCAGGCTGAGGAAAATGACGAACCTTGTCCCGGATAAAGCTACCTCTGTGGATCGCTTAGTAACCAAGGGGAAGGAGGATGGTGTTGGGGACATACCCGGCTCGGATAGGGTGAGCATTCACCCCGAAATATCTGATACCCGGGCGGACATAGACATATCCGATACAGATGTGGGGATGGCAGATCTCGCAGTGGAACTCCTTGTAAAGCCTGATGTCAATGGCAGGTTGCCTGTAGCAACCGCCGATGCAACCTTATCGATCGATCAAACCAGCTGAGAATTCAGTGGTGATCCCCTCTTGGCGTGATGCCGACCCTGAACAGGTCTCAGACCCGGTCCGCAGAGCTCGGCGAAGGCATGGCCCTATCTCTGTTCCCCATGAGAGGCAGCCTGGGAAGCGTATGGCGTGTGGTCCACGTGTTTCCCGGGATGAACACGGGGTGTGTTGTCAGACCGGGCATCAAGAGCTTGCCCGCCACGGTTATTGGCAAAACCGTGCAGTCTGTGCCATAACATCACGTCAAACCGGGAATAGTTCCCGCCATAACTATTAACGTTATGCGGTCTGTATGCAACATACCACACGCTAGGCCTAGCTGGGTGTCACGGGTGGTTGGGTGAATTGGCCAGTTGCTGGAAGAGGAAGGGCGTTACCCTTTCCTAAGCCTAGGCTGGTTACGTGTAGTAACCCAGGAAGCAGGCACATAATGCAATTCTCATCCCCGTAAGTTGCACTCCATGGACGAGTCGGTCAGGTAGCCTTGTGTGTCAATCCTAGGGACACTGTAAGACGGTGATTGCGACGTAATGCTTCCCGCACGTGAGACCAATTGAACTCGGGCCCGGGTGAGGGTCACACCTCTCCGTCGGTATACAACACCATTATACTGGGTAATGGTAGGCCTGGAGCAATCCAACAGGTACGATGGATGTTCCGTACGGGGATTATGGCGAGTAACTACCTTACCTCTGTCCGAATCGAATCAGTGGCGACCCTCCTGTGTGAGTAAGCGCTCTTGGATAGAGACGTCCGAAACCCTGACACCCCTTGCCTGCGTGTGGGTTAGTTCGTGGCAGGTGTTGAGTGTTATCACTAACATCCCACGTGGCAATTAGAGGTGATGACTCATTGCATTAGCAGTGTACGGTAGTGACGTGGAGCACACGGTCCGAAACCACGGCTATTGGTGTGGATTGCGTTCACGCACTCCCCATTCCTAGGTAGCAGTCAGAACTCTACAGGGAACGAAGGTCGAGCATGGTGACCAGGTACCAGGCTGAAAGCTCAGATCCCCTGGCTGGTGCAGGCATGTTCTTAATGGGGATTTGGGCTAAGCTCGTAGGGGTGTTTTCCCTGGAGCTATGGCCACCCCGTGGAAGGAATGCCCTAACCTGAAATGGGTTGCTCCCGCTATGGTTGCTGGGACTCACTGATGTGGCTTGGCGAGAATCAGATGGATGATTCACCTGCTCGATCGTGGTTTATCGAGGAGGCTCCCGCCAGGAGTGGAGAGATGGGTCGTATGGCTTCATTCTTCCAGCCCATATAAGCTTGGCCGGTGCTCACTCACGACCAAGTATGGCAGGCTCAGCAAGTTTCCTCGGGAGCTCTCTGCCCGATTCAGTGCTGGAGATAGACGTTCCAGGCATGGATGCAGAGTCATGGGTATGCTCCCCAGTGCCTACCGGTCTGGAAATAGATCACTTGGAGCCCAAGACGAGCAGGACAAAGTATCTCTCAACACCGCCATGGGGGAGACTGATTCCTTCGTCACAGGATCCTTTCGGGGCAGGGCCCCCTCGCGTGGTCACCCTGGCGTCATCCGACGTGCAACACCATTTCCATCTGCCAGCGTTAGAGGGCTGGGCCTGGGCCAATCCCTGTTCGGCGGGGTGCCAGTTAGCGCCTCGCCTCACTCGTACCGTCCGCCTGCTGGTCGTGGTGCGGATCTTGTGCGCTACCCACGTACCACGCAGGAGAGCATGAGATGGAGTTCCACTGCCGCACCGCATGCACTCATGCTTGCCCGATGAAGGACTGCCGCTTCCTGTCTCCGGTGGGCCTCGTCTACAGGATGGTCCAGCACCTGAGCCGGGTCCACCAGGTGCGCAGGAAGCATTTCATAGATATAAGTTAGGCCTATACTGGAAGAGCCTGCTCAACTACCAACATCCTAAACATGCCATAGTTTCGTTCCATTCAGCCAAGAAGTCGCGAACCACACGGCCAGCAACTGTAGAAATGGCTGAGGGTATATCGCAGAAGTACCATGTAACATTTCCCATAAGGGCAACAATGTGCAATGACCATAGGATACGTGAAGCCGCTTCAGAGACAGAGAATCCGGTTGTTAACAGAGATGAAGCAAGTGATACAGCGTTTCCTTCAGGGTCAAGGGATGACATGGATAAATTCATCTCAAACGCAATTTCTACTGAAAGTGTCAGTCCTATGAGATTTCAGCTAAAATGACCAGTTAACAAGATAGCAGCTGCCACAGTACGCAACTTGAATAGGAAATACAAACAGTACACAGCTGAATTTAAAAAGGAGCTTTGCAAAAATATTGCACCGGGGCAAGGCAGTGAACTTGAAAAAATGCTATCATCAAGCAGTAGTGACTCGGACAATGAAGTTGATTACTTCTTAGAAAATCTAAAGCCAGAGTATGACCAGTGTACATCTGAAAAGTCTCGCACAGCTCTTTTATCAATCATACCAACTGATGGTATATAATACAGCAAGGAAATAGTGATAAAAGTGTTTGACTGTTCTAAGTACCAAGTTGATAAGGCAAGGAAACTGGAGAGCCAATATGGCCCTGCCAGATCACTTCCTGACCAACACATCATCTATCGCCAAAAATTGGACCACTCTAAGGCAGAGCATTTCCTAGACTACCTCTTTAAGACAGGAGCCCTCCAATATGTTGTTTATGGAACCACCACATTGAAGTACGATTCTGGAGACAAACAGACCGTACCACATGCCGTTCTCACAGTCCTCAAGTTATGTTATCCATGATTATGAAATATATTGCAATGACGTAAACTATAAACCACTATCACGATAATCTTTGTGGAATATTCTTGGTGCCATTAAACCTAGACAGAGAAGGGCTCTAGGTGGACTTGATAACACTACTGCTAATGGTATGGAAGGCATTGACGGTTTGACTCAAATTCTGCAAGAGACATCTTTGGGCATTGACGACAGCAATATAATAATAAACAAGTTGAAGGCCGGGAAGCGATACATCAAGATGCACTGCTGCCTACAAGATGCACGGATCAGATGAATCTACATGTGCAACGCACTGCTGCACAGTATTTTGCGCTAATCAATCCAAATGAGAAGTGCTACCAAGTTACTTGTTCATATCCTCATGATATGTCCTGTCCTGACTGCTGTGATTTTATTGACACTCTAGATAGAATTCAGGCGAAGGCTAATGAGAAAGGGGACCCTGAAATCTTGTATGATGTGAGGCGTTATATTGCTATGATCATTGATTGGATCAGACATTCCATTAGTGGAGTACAACAGGACAAGGCAACTGGTTAAAATATTGGGCACAGAAACTACTGCCTGTTAGTTTTCGAAAACTAAAGAAAAAATGAATGTCCCTTGCAGTAGATGTGTTTTCCCAAAGAGATGCAGAGGGGAAGCTCACGAAACAGGTGTACTTCACCGTGATTTTTCGCTGTGATCAAGATACAGATTCCAACTTAAGCGTAGATGACCCACGTTCTGAAGCAGTACAAGTCTGACCACCTAGAAGTGAAGAAACCTTTCATCAAGTCTGACTATGCTGGTTGTTATTCTTCAGGATTCTGCTTCGAAGCTGAATACAAGATCTGTAAGAAATATGGAACTTCCCTCATCAGACATGACTTTAATGAACCACAATGTGGAAAAGATCAGGCTGACCGCGAAAGTGCGGTTGCGAGAAAGCTCATGCGAGCTTATGTAGACGCAGGTCACAACCTTCATAACGCACAATATGTGAAAAGTGCCATTCTCTATAAATCAGGTGTACCTAATGCAAGTGTCTGCCCTAGAGGTGGATAAACTTCATTCAGTTGCGGATCGAGTGAAAATTCCAAACTGCCAGCTTATACATTCTGTTGAATTCACTGAACAAGGGATAAAAACCTGCCAATATTACGAAATAAGACAAGGAAAGCTTCTCGACTACTCTGGCACTGAACTGGTTTCTGCTGTTGAAGAAGTTAGCCCATTTACGGCAAAAGACGTCTCTTTGGAGGCAATCACTTCCCAGCCCTGCCAGGATCGATCCTATTGTCTACTCCTTTTCTGTACCGATAGTGTGTGCTCTGAAAGTTTCAATAACCAGGCAGATTTTGAAGAGCATATAACTTCTGGGAAGCACAGTTACTCCACAATCAAGACTGCAATGGATAGGGTGCAGCAGTCGTTTGTGCAGTGTATCATTACTAACTCCCTGCAGCACAGCTCCTCTGAGACACAAATGCAACCTGTGCCCCCAAGTTCCACAGCCTCTATTCGTTCAATCGGTAGACGGATTGTTCGGCCACAGACTTTTCGGCCTAGGACATTTTGGCCACGGACTTTTCAGCCATGGTTACTTTGGCCTAGGACTTTTCGGCCACATATTTTCAACAGATAGGACTTTTTGTCCTAATTATTTTTCTCCAAAATACTTGTAATGTTGATTTTTTATTGTCATTAAATCCTAAATATAATTTCAGAAATATTATGGTTGGCACTAATGTATGTTAACAGGGATTAAACAAAAAGTATTTTGGAGAAAAAAATGTGAATTCCGAAAATTCCGTGGCCGAAATGTTCTAGGCTGAAAAGTCTGTAGCCGAAAAGTCCTACATTCCATTCAATCCTGGTTAGTGTGGAGGGTTGGGCTCTCAAACCAAAATGAAAACAAACGAAATTGAGTGCTGCCCAGAAGCCTTTTGTCATCAGGTGTTTCGGTGTCATCAGTTGAGTTTATTTTGATTTAAGATCATAAGCCATTTCTCGTGCTGTTCGGGCCAACCGAAGAGGCGTCAATGCTAGCGGCCAATCGCTTGGCTTGATGGGCTTTGATGCTTATCCAGTAGTAGTATGATTACTCAATTGAGTATAGAAACACATCGGACCACGGGAACGCAGATGCACTTATTTGCCTGTCAGTGGGACCTGACGTCAACTTTGATGGAGAGCAAAGTGAGGCAGATGTTGGCACTGTCTGCACTATCAAAACTGTGAGTCTACAACTACAACCAACTAAGCCTGGCGTCGTGGGAAAACAATCAGGAAAGGGAATTCGCATGTAATGGTAGACATCACTTCGCGAAGATGTGTAGATCACGTAAGGATGTTCACAATGTTGACATTTGCGCTGGTGATCAAGATTACAATGACAGACATGACGCAGAAATTGATGACGACAATAACGTGTTCATAGGGACAGTCGGAGGACAGTCGGCTACAGACACAACTGAGGCATATGCTGATATAGAAGTGTGTAATGAAATGATAACATTTAAACTCGACACAGGAGCTGAAACCTAACATGATTCAGGAAAACGTGTTCCGCTCCCTCTCCAAACTGCAACCAGCGAAACAGAAACTGTACGGTTATGGCGACGAACCACTAGCGTGAAGGGTATGTGCAAACTACCATGTCATTACAAAGACAGACAGAACAACATGGACTTCTTCGTCATCTCGACAATGTCTGTGCGAATCCTTGGTTACAAATCATGCATCGATCTGGGTCTGATAATGGTCGTATTGTCAGTGGACCAACCAGTGGCAGAACATGATATATGTATGGAATTTAGTGACATATTCCAATGCATTGGACAGTTTCCTGGTGAACATACTTTCAAACTCGACCCCAAAGTTGCACCAGTATTTAATCCACCATGTCGAGTGCCACACACTCAAAAGCAAGCTGAAAGATGAGCTGGATCGCATGGAAAAGATGGGCATACTAGTGAAAGTACATGAAGTCACAGAGTGGTCACAGCTGAAAAACCGCACACGGGACAGCTTCGCATGTCCTGATCCTCACAATCTCAACCGGGCAATAAAGAGAGAGCATTACCCCATGCGCACTCTAAGAGGATATTACGGTACAACTGGCTGGAGCAAAATAGTTCAATTTTGTTGTTGATGAAAGATCAGGGTACTGGTGCATCAAGCTATCAGAAGAAAGTTCAAAATTGACAATGTTCAACACGTTCGCCGGAAGATATCGGTTCACGCGTTTGACCTTTAGTGCACACTCGGCACAAGATGTCTTCCAACAAAAAATGGACGAAACACTAGAACGCCTCCAAGGTGTTGCAGCAATTGTCGACGGCATATTGGTGTACGGACGTACACTAGGCAAACACGACATGAGCTTGTGACCCATTAACAATATACAGTTATAGTGAATGTTGATGCAATTGTGAACTGTAACGTCAATTTTGCGTTTACTGAAGAATATCTGAAGTTCACGCCCAAACTGGCACCATCCCCAGGGCACTTATGTGGCGAACCAGCTGGGACAAATATCTGGAGACGTAATTGTATGTTTACTAACTGTCTAGTACTAGTTACTAGACAACACACTCCCATTGCGCATATATCGACGTATGTTCCCGAAGTTACTTGACTCCGAAGGTTTCCCACTAGCCAGTGCAGTCGAACAAAATTCAATACGTCTCACTGCCTACAACAAAGGTGAAATCAAGCACTTTGGTTCTACCAAGATTCCTTGTTATCACAATGGAAGTCGCACCTTGGCAGATTTCTTCATAGTAGAATGTGACGGGAGTGCACTACTGGGATTACCATCGTCACGTGCATTGAAACTAGTGACGGTACACTGTGCCCTATCGACTAATCCAAAAATAGGAACGAAAGCATGCCTACCACCTATACGCTCAACTGGGGATCTGATGAGACAGTACCCAGATGAGAGACCGGATACCAGAGAAGCGTCGCCTGAGAGGTGTTGATCCTGCCCGCTAAGCGCGAATCTTGCGCGCAGTTCCGCGGCAAGGCGCACGCGACCGCGGGAACGTCCTACAAAAGTATCACGCGCTGGCAGCTATTGATCCGTGCGCCAAATTGAAAGGCCGGCGCATGGATCAATTGCTGCCAGCGAACAGTTTCGAATTTTAGCGGGTCTAATTCACTAGCAAACATATGCACACGCCATCGCGCAGGCCTAATAGCGATGTTTCACGTGTATTTGTTATGTGTTGTGGTTGGCAGAAGCAAAGCGTGCTGCTTGACAATTACAGATGAATGACCACATGTTCTGATCGTTTTCATGCTTGAAGGAAAGTTGGAGAGTGTTGCCGCTGATATTGACAGCTTCGATATGTCTTATTTTTTTGTATGTTCTGAGAGTAAGTTTATATCTATACTTATACTTAGCCACTCAATTATAATTAATTTTCAATAGCCTAGATCTAAACCTGCCAAAAACATTGATTTAGTACTAATAGCGAGTCATTGGTTCTTGGCAAATTACATATATCACTACGAAAGAAGCAATGCCGTTTTGCTAATTAATAATTGTTGTTGCTAGCTTTTACTATTATTACTGTTATTACTATTAAAAAGGTAATCTTTCTAGAAGTTTCTTTTGGCTGGTAGTACATTGTTTTCATTAGTAGCGCCTATCTTTATTTATTAACCGGAAGCTGATTTACAGTTTGCTAAATTAGGTGTCGATATACCTTTTTACTAACTTGCATGGCGCCACTAATTAGAAATATTTTTATAGCTACCAAAAACAATATGACTAGTACTAGTGCCTAGATACCATTGGTTTTTGCGTAATTACACTATTATCACTAAGAAGAAGCGAATGTATATGCATGCCATCGTCATTATTATTGAATAGTTTTACTAATTATTACTAGTTATTTACTATATTAGGAAGGCTATCTAGTCTATTATGTTTTCTCTTGGATAGTATAATTTTGCTTAGCAGCATTTACAGTTTTGTACATAGGTGTTTGTTTTATTTTTGTAAGTACTCGCTATCCCTGCCACATACGGGTGATGCATGATCTACGTGACCTTCCCCGCCGCTCCGAGTTCCTTCTCGAGTCATAGCTACCATCCCACCACCAAGACCGGCCTAGTACCTAGTACTACTAGTGCAGCCACGAGAAGGTTTATTTTTGTATTTCGTAAAAAAACATCTTGCAATTTCCAGTTGTTCACTAATAAGGAATATTTCAAAGCACCTCGCATCGTTTGTACTGTATTCACGTTGTTGTAACGCTGGCGCGAAAGTAAATTTATATGACATCGCTTATCTCTAGGTGTAAAGCTAGGGACGCCGCAGCGAACGGAGGCCAGTGGAAAGAGGCAGGACTTGGAACGCCAACACTACCGCGACTTCACTGCTACCCCAGGCGCGAACATCGGAGCATGAGCTCAGACCCGGCCAATGCGATGAGTTTTTTCTCATCAGTTATTTTTAAAATTCTACGCTCGCAGCCTGCTGCAATTTTCTCTGTTTATCAGACTACCTGTACGCAGCTCAACAGCGTAAATGGCACGTGGTCCGAAAACCCTTTCTCGGCCTTTTACCGGCTTTTTGGAAACCGACCACTGATCCCGAAATTGGAAGCAAATTTTCTTGGCTGCCTAATTCTATGGTGTATTGTACGATAACCTTCAATGGAAATGTTTTTAGGTCACCGCATGAAACTGTTGAACTCTTCGCTTCGAAAAGTAATGTCTAGAGAATAGGTTTTTTCTTCTTTGGAAATTTTTCCAGTTTTAGTGACAACGAATAGCCACGAAAATTGCACCGATAAACTATACAAAGTACGACCGGTCTATGCATTATCTAATCCAACAGTTTCGTGATCTTTTCCAGCCGAATCGACAGCATCTCCATTGATTGAAGATGCTAGCCTGGCGAGGAAGACTTTCGTTCAGAGTACATACAACCGCAAACCTAATCAAATATGGCATCAACGCGATATTATTTTAGCTCATTCTGCAAACGGCTATTGCTGGAATATTTGATCCTTTATTGTGGAATTATACGCACTTTCTGTTACCTAATTACAATCTGCTTAGGACAGACTCATATGAAATCATGGCTACTGTTTATATATGCGATAATATTTATAATTCTGTTTCATTTAGCAGAATCCTTAGCAGCAGCAGGGACATGGAACCGCCCGGGGGCCACCACACACCGGCCCGCGGCCGTCGCAGGTCCCGGGACGGGGTCCAGTTCGTTTGTGGACACTGAGGAAGATCGAGGAGGGCAGC
>NW_014577977.1:93329-97747 GCF_000485595.1 Priapulus caudatus
TTGATAGAAGCCTGTTTATGTAGTTGCGTCACACGTGCGGTGCTGTTGTGCGTGCGTGTGCCGTACAGTGTGCATGCGTGCGTGTGACTTACACGTGCGTGCGTGCTGCAGCGTGAGAGGGTGCAGCTTCTGACTTGGCGAGCTGGCTCGCGCTGTGTTCTTGCTCAGAACGCGGCGCAAGCGGCGTGATATCGTTCTGGCTGTGTATCGTTGCGTAGTTCTGACGAGCTCGCTCACCCTAATTGGTCAGCTGCAGGGCGGACAAGCCGCCAGCAGCTAGGGCAGTGGAAGAGTGCGAACGCTGTTCCCTGCTGGAGCAAAGCTGGCTCTGTGTTGGCTTGGCTGGACGCCGCGAACTTATATACAGCGTGCGGCCACCACGTGGTCACAGTCTGTGACCCCCACGTGTGCCTGCAGGTGTCGTCCCAATTAAACTTAGGTCAAGTGGTGCAGCATGGCTTTCCGCTTCAGATCGCTGTAGCCCTGTGGCTACGAAGCGTACGGCTTCAAGGTTGAATAGTAATGTGAGCTGCTATGTGTATGTTGTACCGCGGGTCGGGGTTTGCCTGTATGTCCAATCCATGGTGTGCGCGAGGCATGAGTGTGTGCGTGCGTGCTTGCAGTCACGTGCGTGCGCTGCGTCCGGTGTGTGTGACGTACGTAGTGCGTGCGCGCGTGTGCTGTGGCACGTATACGTGAGTGCATGGTGTGTGGTGCGTGTGGCACGTTAACGTGCGTGCCGTGCGAGCGTGCGTAGTCATGCGCTGTGGCGTGCGTGGTGTGAACTTCACTTGGCGTGCATGCGTGATGTGTGCGATCATGCGTGCGCTGCGTGCGTGCGTACGTACGCTAACGTGGTGCGTCGCTGTGCTTCGAACAAATAGTCACGCATCTGCTTGCTGCCAACGTTAAATCGCATGCTTGGCTGTATGGCGAAATATTCAGCTGTGGCCTGCATGCTCAAATCCATTGGTTGATCAAATCACGTACCACAATCTGTTTTTATGTGGCATGTTATCCTAACCCTAACCTAACTTCTATAACCCAAATATTTTGGTTGTTTTATTAATGTTGTAATATCATGTAAATATGGGATAACATTAGAAAAATACAGAAACAGACACATATGAAAAAACGATTGGGATCGATCAACGGACATTTCAGCCGTGTCGTATCTGCTCTAGCGTTCCAGCATAGAGGCCATTGGCTTTTGTGTGTTGGATGTGCCTGAAACACTGGGTCTTGAGGGTTTGAGGCACGTGATTTGTATCCCAATGGGAATTCGAGAGGCCAAGTCACGATAACATCGTGAGTGGCATGCGGTGCGGCGTGGTCTTGAGTATTAGGGTGGATTTTCGTTTTATTAAGTTTTCGTGCGCTGTTTAATGCACAATTTTCATCGATGTGTACGATGCTGCTTTTCAGCAAAACCTTGTGCAGTCGTCACTGTTGCCACGATCAGTAGCGATTCAGTGATTCCCTATGTTCCTGTTGTTGTATTTTAATGGCATAGGGGAGCGTTGCCTGCAAAATATGACTGAAACTGCGTTTCTACAGGACGGGCGTCCCGGGGGGCGAATTTTTTTTTCCTAACAACTATCATTCATCCGGGGGCACACTAGTCCAGGCAGGGTTGACAGATAGGAAATCCCTGGTGGAGTCCTATACCTTGGGGATCGAATATTTCCTCCAGTTGTCATGGCACTCGGAAATCCGTACAGCTTAGAGATGATTCAATCACAGATAGATGCTATGGAGCACAAGGCGTATCGAAAGGTCATAGAGCCAACGAGTTGGGTGTCTTAGTTGCAGCGCAAAGTGGATGGAAGCTATGGATATGCTTAGTCAAAGACGGTTGAATCGGCCACCTGAGATGCCCACAACACACCCATGAAAGAGTAAACATCGCTTTCATGGAGCCGAGTCTTCTCAGTGGATGCAAGATGGTACTGTCGATCAAATCGACGAGGATCACAGGTTTGCGGACGTCACACACCGTTTGGACGATACTGCTTTCGGATGTCCATTCGGGTCTAGTCATGTCGGATGTGTTCAGCGGAAGGACTTCATACTCGGCAAGTTGGTGACGGGTCTCGGAATATCAGCGATATGGCCGTATATGCGACGCTATGACAGCTGATAGTTCTACACCAACTGATGAGAGTCGCAAAATGGTCTTGTTTACAGCGCAATGTAAGATCGCTGTTCCTATTCTCCATCTTCGGATTGACTTGGTGACAAGCAAGGAGCACACCAGACCAGCCAGCTAGATGCGACATCAAGCCATGCTCGCGACGACAGAAAGCCTGCAGGATTCCTTGGACTGGCTACTATATGTGCGCCATTCATACCGAAGTTGGCAAACCATACGCCAACGGTTAGCCAGTCCTCAAGAAGGACAGACCTTTGATTGACAGTCATTATCTGCAGGATACGAGAAGATCAGATCTTTCTGCAAGAGCACTACACTTGCTATCGATCCGATAAAGGAATGTCTGCAAGTGGCTGGCCTTACGAGGTGGAGAGCTTTGACCAGGACAATCGCCATATGTTCGCCTCCCGTCTTATCGGCACAGACACGTTAGTGACATTGAGCGCGACCTCTTGGGGCCTCTTTGCGTGGACGTTTCCACACGTTTCTCTACGCGTCGCTCTGTCGTCATCGTCTGCACAAGCATTGGAGATGATCTCTCAACGACCTACGTCAGCCACACGACTTCAACGCATGCTATTGCGTCCAAAGTTGTGTATTGACTGTCATAAATACACTCGCGTCGCGAATGCTGCTGGCTGATGCTTTGTCAAGAACTAATAAAGCAGAAACAACCATCGATTGAGTGAGTCAAGCTTCTGTGCAGTTCTCTACGGGTTGTTAAAAGACACAGTACGTCAAGTATCAGGAATTGCAGAAGCTAGGAGACGAACCTCAGCGCTGCGGGACATTGTTGTGGCCGCTGCCAGCTGCGGAGTGTACCAACACTGCTCAACCCTATTGGCCTTCAGGGTATTCTCGGATGGTGTGGTTATGAGGGGAAAGGCTCGGTGATCCCGAAACCATTGCAGTATTCTTGGAGCGTTCACGTGGCCTCAGGGAATAACAAATGCCAATCAGGGCTAATTGTGTATACTAGATTAGATCAACAGTGACATAGAACTGTTTCACGGTGTGAACCAGCCGCACAAACCAGTCAAGCAGCGAAACTCTGCAACTACGAGATCACCTCGTGGCGACATGGGAACGACTTGTTTACTTTGGGAATGCCGAACGTACTGTCCTTGGCTGACTACTATTCAAGTATCCAGTTGTACGACAAATCCAAGCGAGCAGACTCTGAGCCGTCGTAAAGATTGTGAACAAATACTCTCGAGTTCGGCACCGACGGTTTTGACAACGCGTCCTCATTCTCCTTGCAGAATTAACAGTTCTTGAATAGTGGAACATTGACATGTGATTAGCAGTCGAGTACCCTAATCCAATGGGTTCGTTGAGCGTATAGTCGAGACAGTGGAGGATCCTCCAAGGCAAGGAACAATGATCCAGATCTTGCTATGCTGTGCGCTCCGAACAACACGATGAACCACTTACAGTCCGGCTGAACTTATGTTCACTCGGAGTTGCTCAGCATCTTCCTATCAGGCGTGAACCCAGCATAATCAATAAGATTGGTAAAGTAATAAAATTGAGAAAAGGTGAGGTTATTTCGAGGGACAATGGGACAGTGATGGTAATGACGTGAATGGACAAGAGACCAGTGATGATGATAAGTACGATGCATGACGATTCATTCGGTGAAGCTGCAAAAAGGGACAGAAGAACAGGTGAGAAAATTTTGAAACCACAATGCATTCTTACATATAATCAACACATGTGTGGGGTTGATAGACTCGATCAAATGATTCATTATTACCCGTCAATACGTAAGACTGTCAAATGGTCTAAGAAATTAGTAGTATACTTGCTAGCCATTGCAATGTTCAATTCACATATAATATTCAGGAAAGTTAACGATAATAGCCAGATGCCACTTTTTGATTTTGCAATGAGTATTGCCCCTAACCTTTGTCTTACCCCTGATGACCCCGTCAACCTCATTGTAGATCCTGGTACAGATAATAACTACATATCCCGCAGGGGGGCTGAACCGACCAGTAGATTATCAGGGGGGTTTTCTAACCACACATTGATTCCAGTTCCCCCAACGGAGCGTAAACGATTTCCAACAAGAGCTTGCCGTGTATGTTCTAAGAACGGAATTCGCCGCGAGACAAGTCGGCTATGCGAACAATGTTGTATCCCCCTCTGCAAATGACGAAATACCACAGCACGAAGAACTATTGTTGAAGAGTGTATTGTGTTTACATGTAGTAGTTTATATATTATATATAAATAAATACATGTTGTAGTTTATATATATATA
>NW_014577977.1:97772-103149 GCF_000485595.1 Priapulus caudatus
CCGCAACAGACATACGCTCATATGAACTCGATCGCGCTAATATCGATTGCGCGAACACACGAACACACTAACACACGAGAGCGAAAACATAACCTCCTCCAACTCCGTTGGGCGGAGGTAAAAAATAAAATCACAGTAGAACTTGGCATTAGATACAGTATATCACAGAAATCTTACCGATTATTACTAGTGAAATCCACTTCTACATTCTTCCTTGGCTTGAATGTAGTCACTTTCGTCTTCATGGGCATCTTCGCTTTTCTTTGTTCCACTTCTTTAATGTTGCATATTGGAGTCGTTCTCTGTGGTTTTCTGCTTTTCCGTATCAAATGGTAATCTATTAAAAATGAAAAATAGGTACAATACATGTACTAGTAGAGTGACTACCAGGTATGCAGAATACATAACCCTGACAATTAACCAGATTAATAAACGTACCAATTGTCAGAACTTATCATGTACGTAACAAATTCTAGAATAAGCCAAAGTTATGGAAATTGAGATGCGACATTATATTTAGCAATAAAAACATAGAACAATTATCAGAAACAAATCAATAGATATATATTTATAGTATGAATATTAAATATGGTTAATAAGTGTAACCTGCTCTCTTCGCTGCTAGTCACAAACTTCACTGAAAAGATCCCCTGTCCACTGCTTGCGTTCGATATTGATGCCAAGTTGAGGAAAATCGTCAATCGTCGGTACTGGTAGTGGTACTGGTACTCGCAATGGTGTTTCTCTACATTCCTGCAAAGAAAATAAACTTCTATAAAAACCTAACTTAATATGTACTTTTTAGATAATACTGGAAATCGTTAAAGGGCCGGACAACGACTAGGGGGGCGATTTAATGCGATCTAAGTCTGGACGCCGCCGTTTATAGCCCGAAATCGACTGGACCAAGCATCACGCGATTTAGTCGAGCGACTGAAATAATCGCCCGATAATATCAAAACGTTTTGATCGATGCGACTAAATCGGCGGCGACTGACTGGACACATTAGGCGATTTTCACCGGCGATTGAGTCGCCCGATAAAATCGCCTAGTGTGTCCGGCCCTAAACTCATGGCAGCCTCCAAATATCAATTAACAGAAACATCTATAAAAAATGTCAAATTCACAGCCTATATATATCTCTAGTGAGCAGGCAAGTAAGGAATGTCCTTATGCAGGGCTCGAAATTCAGAGGAAATCCGGTAATCCGTAGGGATCCCCTACGGATTTCATAAGGAAACCTAAAGGAAATCCGTACGGATTACTTGAAAATAACTTGCCGTTACAGTGCTCCTTCCACCTCTGCAATTATCAGCAACTTCTTAGTCAATTTTGTCTTAAATGTACACAGAGCAGACACAGAGTCTGTGTTGCAGAGCCCAATTATATATCAAGTTTCAATCACTATCTGACAAAAATCTGTATAATAAAATGGCTGAGATCACCAATGCTAAATACAATGTTAACTCAGGTATTTTATTCAGGACGGTTTGCCTGCATGCAATTTTTTCTTTCATAGTAAAATTTAGGCGCTACCCTGTACGGATTACTTAGATTTTGAAGCGGATTTGCTCATTTGTGAAGGAACAAGATCCGTACGGGGATTAGTCATCAAACTGGGGAAATTCGAGCCGGCTGCATATGTGCTCGTCTATTGGTTAATTCAAGATATTATATTCCATGACATAGGCCCTACTTACAAGGTGTTCAAATGATCAAAAATCGACATGTGCCAATTTCTTATACGCCAGTCTAGCTGTATGGCAGCCGTCACGGCAAGAGGTCCGATGTTCTTATGTATTACATCTATATTGTCATTGGCTAAAACTCTGGCAAAGAAGAATAACGTAAAAGCGTTATCTAAAAATCATCTAAAACCTGCAGATATACAGGCGCATTTTCAGGGATTAAATTGTCAATCTAAATAATTTTTGCATTTTTATACAAAGGAGTGTTTGTATGCTAGTGTTCACTGTATTGATTTCATTATCAGGATCAATGATCAATACTGAAATAGTTTTCATAATCTGGTGTACAACAAGAAGAATCGATTGTTTCTAACAATTCCAACTTTTTAGCTCTTACCTAGCTTATTCCAACATCGCCAGCAAAAACTAGGGCGCGCGCCGTTTTCTACGTTTTTATTAAAGTGATTTGATTTGTTTCAAAGTCTGTAGTTCACAGCGACATTATGCAGGAAATCAAAATGGACTTCTGGGCGCGGTTTCAGCCAACGTGATAACTCTAATCATAGTTTAAATCAATAGATCAATGATTAGTTAATCCATACTTAAAAAATCCTGTTTGGCACGAAGTATATTTATCATTACATATTTAACTAATCACAATAATTAGGCCACCCTGCTACCAGTAGCCTGTAAACACCCCTGATATCAAGTAAAATTTAATTACCTCACCAGCATATCGAGGGGCAGAAGGCCTGTTGCGGTTTGGTCGATCATGACGATCATTGAAATCTATGCTGTTAAATTTGTAGTGTTGTTTCCTCTCATTAAATGATTTTCCTGACATGCTGACTCCTTGTTCTGGGTAATAGCCCTAGTTGAAATGACATAACACTTACAACTTAATTATTAGGCAGATATTATTAAAATATAGGATTCCAGTGCAGTAGATAGTTAACGGTTAACAAACAGCGGTTAAACAGTGAAATTCTTTCTTATTCAACTCCAGAATAAGGTAAAATAGTTCCCTCATAGTTGGGTTATATATATAGGGTCAGTGTCGGGAAGGGTTAGGGTTAGCGAGTGGTAATAAGGGTAGAAATGGCTAGCAGGGCATGAAAATCTGATTTTTTTGGCACCAGCCCAGAGGGCTGGTAACAGCACACCTCACAAATTTTTTATTATTTTTCAAAACTAAAGATAAGAGAAAGATATCTGGTCACATATTGGGAACTACTTTACCCCATAGTGTGTTGAGCACATTTTCTAATGTATTATTAAAAGTTAAATAGAGCGTTAACACAGTTCAACGGGCTGCTAATTAACATGGCACCTACCTCCCTGTGACTGAGATTTTGCGCGTTTTTCCCCGGCTTAGTCACTTCATTGTTTTTTACATCATTTGTGTTACCGGTAAAGCTAACTAAACTTAGAATTTACGCTGGCAAAGTATGCTATCTCTCCTTCTACGTTAAATAATGATATAAAATTTTACCCCAAAATTAAGATATTATGAATATGAAAAGAGTGGCATATTTGGGCCAATTTGAAGGCGTTTTCCCAAGCTTGGAGCGAAGCGGCGAATTTTCGGCTGCGCATATTCTTCAACTGTTTGCGTGTGTTTTCTAGGCGAGGAAACGTTACAAACTTACAGATTTGCAGAATTAAAGAACAAAAATCAGAAATCCGTTTACTCTCTAAGATCTTATAATACAATACACAGAACCAATATGTTTTTGCAACGTTTTGTAATTTTTCTAAATAAATATTTGGGGCGTGCATGGCGATCGTGCTTGCGTGCGTTTGTTGTACAGTAGCAGTTGAAGGCAACTAATGTAAATAACACAAAACACTATAACAGGCTTATTTTCATATGATCTTACCCAGAGTAATATATAACAGCAACTTTTCTAAAATACTCAACAACTGTCATAGCTAGCTATACAATAAATATGTAAAGAAGATAGAAGATAAAACAGATACTAACAACAATGAATTTTTTTATAGATAATACTCTAAAGCAGTAACAATAGGCACCACAACTGTAGCAACAATAAAATAACAATTAATTCTTATTTTTTTGGATATGCAACATAAAAACTAACAATAAGTTATAATATATTTAAAGCAGGCATAATATAACTAACAGCATATATACATAACAATTACGTAGTAATAATTATACAAATAAACATATTTTTTATTTTTTTTAGAAAACAGATAGCAACAACCCTGCAAAAGCAACAACAATACTATATATACGATATAATTATAATATATTATATATATATATAACCATCATATAATATATAATTTATAAAATAAAATAAAAATGTTGTAGTTTATATATATATATATTATATTATATATATGTTATTGAATATATTCTATGATGTAGTTATATATATATTATAGTTATATATATATATATATAATATATATGTAGCTAGTCTGCTTATGGTAAGATGACCTGAGGCACGTTATACGTGTGTTATCGAGAGACAGAACTTGATATTATTATTATTATTAGATAACAGTTTTCATGTGTGTACGTGAGGAAGTTTACGTATGTGATTCCAAAATTATCTAACCTGCCAATCAAACAAAATAAAAATTATTATAGTAATTGTGTTACGTAACACCCTAAATAAAGATGGCCACTTCACACCCAAAACTGAAGGAATTTTCGGGCGAGTCCAGCGAGGATTTTACCTTGTGGTTCAAGTGATTTGAACTATTTGTGCCGATAGCACCACCTGATGCTGTCCTTGCAGTCCCCCGACGCCATCTTGTCCTTCCCCTATATTTAGCGGGTAGGGCTTTTATGACCTACGACAGTCTGCCAGTGGAGACCAAGCTGAACTATGAACAGACACGCCAGGCACTGAAGGAGAGACTGGACCCAGAAGAGCATGCCTTGATCAGGCGTCAGGAGTTTATGACTCTCGGTCGTGAGACGGATAAGGCAATCACCGCCTTTGAGTTAGGGGTTCTCCGTAAGGCGGCGACAGCAATCCAGGATTTGCCAGAACAACATCGAAACACGATGGCAAAGGAGCAGTTCATGAGGGGGTAGGAGATGCACAGCTTTAGCTGCATCTCCTGACCCAAAACCTTGACACGATATGCCAGGCGGTGCAATTAGCGGGACAGTATGTACATGTGAGGAAGGCTATGACCCCTCAACCTGTCGCACAGGATCCAGCCATCTGCCAGGTCTCGCGGAATGAAGGGTTTGCCTCTCCTGCCGTGGCAACGGGTAAAATCACCAGTCTGAGGTATGTCGTCCAGAAGCTGTGTGAACAAGTACAGCTCCTGATGAGGAACCAAAACTGTGGCCGTGGACGTACGGCGGTCAAGGAAATCGTACTAGTCCCAAACTAGTACGTGCTGTGGATGAGGGTCGCTCTGCAGCCAAGAAGCGAAGGAAGAAGACTCAAAAGATTATTCCAAGGGTTTTGATGAACGTGGGCAATCAGGAGATACCATTGTTGTTTGACACTGGGGCGGATGTCTCGCTGATGCGCGAAGATGTATGGGATTTGTTCTCACCAGGGAAAAGAGGAACGTTGTCTGAAGAACCAACAGTAATACGTTCGGTGTCTGGAGACAAGTTGTCTTGCCTTGGAGCCGCGACAGTTCCCGTTCGACTAGGACCTTTGAGTATGCTTTCCGGATAATGAGAGGCATC
>NW_014577977.1:103361-124004 GCF_000485595.1 Priapulus caudatus
GACTAATCGTGTCCCGTATCGCGGCAATGGTGGAAAATTTGTTAATTCCAGTGCGGATTATAAATCCAGAACCAGAGCCGCTAGAAATTGTCAAGGGTACATGTCTCGGAGATTTCCATTGCCTTGGAGGTTCACAATCCTACACGGTGAGACGCACGTATGAGCTAAAAGAAGAATACAAACCAGAGGGCGAAGAAGACAGCAAAACAGAAGCAGTCGACAGCGAAGGGATTCCCTCCGTTGATTTGTCTGGGTGTAAACTCAAGAAGGGCCAGATGCCACGTCTGAAGTCCCTCTTGAAGAAATACAATAGCATTTTCAGTAAAACACCAAACGATCGAGGATTCACGGATCTCGTGGAGCACCGTATTGAGACGGGAGATGCCCAACCTATCAAGCAGGCACCACGTAGGATTCCTTTCCACTTGCGGCACGAGTTGGAGGAGCAAGTGCGTGATATGTTGAAAGATGGGGGTTGAAGCTCCAGCCCAGCAAGTGTCATCTCTGCAAGGACCAGATCATTTTTCTCGGACACCACGTGAGCCGACTTGGAATCAAACCAGATCCATTTAACATCCAGAAGATAAAAGACTGGTCCGTGCCAAAGACGGTGAAGCAGGTACAGAGTTTCATCGGCCTGGCTTCGTACAATCGTCATTTCGTGGAGGGATTTGCAAAGATTGCCAAGCCCATGATTCAGCTCACGGAGAAGCATATACCCTTTGGTGGGATGATGCATGTCAAGAGAGCTTCGACACTCTGAAGAGTCGACTGATGTCGCCTCAAATCTTGGGGTTTCCAAGATGGGGCGAACCTTTCACCCTGCACACGGATGCATCCGATTTTGCAGTCGGATGTGTTTTAAGTCAGGTGCAGGATGGACAGGAGCGGGCAATTGCCTACCATAGGAGTGCACTGAGTACAACAGAAAGAAACTGGTGTACATACGACAAGGAGTTGTGGGCTATAGTCTGGGGTCTCCAACAAACCCACATCAACCTCTATGGTTCGAAGTTTACCATTATCACCGATCATAAGCCACTGCTGCAACGGACCAAACTCCGCTGGGACCCTGATGCCACACAGAAAAAGACACGCTGGATGAACGAGTTAAGCACATGGGGCGACATAGAAATCCAGTTCCGGCCCGGCGTGAAGAATGGGAACGCAGATGGCATGAGCCACAGACATCCGACCTAACAAGAGAAATTGGGGGACCTAATCAAGGCACTATTTGTCATTCCTCCGTCGGATGATGTCAAGACGAATGAGCAGGTGGTAAATGCTAGGGTTTCCCAGGTCTCCACATACAATGATGTGAAAAGGATGTGTCAGACTCTAGGGGTTCCAGATCTGCACCAATGATCCCTTACTGACAGGGTATTTCCCAGCACAAGATACGTCCGGAGTAGGCGTAGTAGGAAACACGGAGTTCGAGCGACAGCGCTCGCACCATCAGGATGACAGGAACAGCCATCGAGTGGCATGAAGGCGCAACAAGGGCAAGACTCTTCAATATCCCAAGTCTACGGTTGGGTATTGAATGATGACAAGCCGTGCTGGGAAGCAATCAAAGGTGAAGAACGTGACATGATCACTTTCTGGCGCCAGTTTGATCGCTTCTCGATACAGAATGGAATTCTGGTCAGGCAGTGGACTCCACCCAAGAAGAGGAACACTGTTTATCAACAAGTTGTTGCCCAAGGACTCCAATCGCAAGTCCTCCATGAAGTTCACTCTGGTGTCACCTCCGCCCATCTCGAACGACAAAAAACGTTAAGCAAGATGCAGAGTCGATTCTACTGGCCAGGACTGGTTATGGATGTTGCGGAGTTCTGCCAGACCTTTTTATAAAAGATAAATACAGTATCCCAGATATGCACAATGCTGCATGACTCCCATGTACATCTGCAGTCATGCCAGTGCATTTAAAGTGAAATGTATGAACTCGTGACACTAAACTTGTGATTTATTTATTTCATCCTGCTTTCAAGATTTGATAAGTACTGCTCATGCATACAATAGACTTTCAACATTTAACCCTTTTCCTTCTGGTATCATAAAAAATACTAGGAATGCACACAATTACATGATAACAAGGAGCCGCAGTGGTGTAGTGGCTCAGGTATCTGGCTAGCGGTCAGGAGGGCCCAGGTTCAAATACTGCTGTTGGTGTGAGACCTTGGGTAAATCTCTTACCTCAACCCACCCAGGTGTTAAAAGGGGGTACCTTAGCTGGGTGAGATGGCTATTATTGGTTGTCTACCCTGTAGCACTGATCTCTAATTTATAAACATAATCCAAACAGCAAATTTGGTAGCATTCAAGTCACCCCAGATGTTGGGCAAAGCAAAACAGAAAGTTATGGCATCCTTACCATTTTCACCTCGGAAACGAACTGCTGTAATTGCATCACTTGCTACAGATGTGGGAATTCAACCTAAAAAGCCAAGGACTAGTGCTTTGGTGAATGACGGCGGAAATCGTTGTATTGATGCTGCAACAAAGAAACGGGTAACTGATTTCTTTTTGAAAACTTCATGGATGTGCCCTCGACAGAAAGACACTGTTATAATACGTCTCCCTGGTAAAAGGAAAGAGACTGTCCAGAAACACTATATGCTCACAACCCTCCGAGAAGCTTATGCTGTATTTAACGATGAAAACCCAGATGTGGAGATTTCATTTTCCAAGTTTGCTGATCTGAGGCCACCCCAAGTGCAGTTACAACGTGATGTACCACACAACTGCTGTTAGTGCAAATACCACGAGAACATACGCCTTTTGTTGCAATCATTGAGTAAGGCTGGTCTCCAATTTCCCACTAGCTTTCGCGACTTTATAGCCCTCGTTGTATGTGACCAAAATTAAGAAGATTGTATGGCTGGCCGATGTGCAAATTGCCCTGGACTATCGCAAATTGCTCCTCCAGAAACGATTGCTAATCAAGACATTTCTTGGCAGCACTGGTCTACAGATGGAAAAACTACACGCATTGTTTTGCAAGGAACTGTCCAGGATTGTTTTGAATGATTTGATGTGCGGAAGGGCCAGACCCCTTACTTCTTACTGCATACCTTTGTGAAGAGAACACAGGCAGATGAATTCCAAAAAGAAAGGGAAAGTGTTACGGATGACCCTGATAAGGTTGTGATTCAGGTTGATTTTGCTGAGAACTATACCACCAAATTGCAGAATGAAATTCAGTCAGCTTACTGGGCATACAATCAGGTTACGTTATTCACGGTCTGCGCCTGGGAGAAAGAAGGGGTTCACTCAATGACCATTGTATCGGATTATCTACACCATGATAAATATGCTGTGAATGTCTTCCTGAACACAATATTCAAGTGCCTGGATGAGGAGGTCCGACGCTTTGAAAGGATCGTCATGTTTTCAGATAGAGCAGCAAGCCAGTTCAATCAACAGTATCTTCTATGCAGCCTTACACTTATGAACCGACGAACTAACTGGAACAAGTCATGGGAAGGGGCCAGTAGATGAGGTTGGCAGAACAGTCAAACGTATTGTTGCCAAGGAAGTCATGAGCGGAAGGGGTGATGTGTTGACATCCCACCAATTTGCTGAAGTGTCCAAAAGGCAATGCCCAAACATAACTGTCCTTCATGTCAGCAAAGATGATATCGAAAAAGAAATTCCAAAACTCAATGAGGCTGTCAAAGGAATACGCCCTGTTCCGAATACGAAGCAGACGCACCGGGTAACAGTGAATCGACCATATAGCCTGGAGATCCAGAACCATGCTAAAGCGCCTTCTGTCATGCACAAGTTCAAAAATGACAGTGTTGGCGATCGGAGTGACGGTGATGATGGTGGCAGTGTTGGCGATGGGAGTGACGGTGATGATGGTGGCAGTGTTGGCGATGGGAGTGACGGTGATGATGGTGGCAGTGTTGGCGATGGGAGTGACGATGATGATGATGGCAGTGTTGGCGATGGGAGTGACGGTGATAGCACTGTTGGCAATGGGAGTGACGGTGATGATGGTAGCAGTGTTGGCGATGGGAGTGACAGTGATGATGGTGGCAATGACGACGATGGTATCCATGTTCGTGATGGTGTGGACAGTAGAAGTGTTGGTGATGGCAACCATCCCAGTGTCCCGACAGTGGTTGTGTAGGAAATGAAAAGGATCTGGACTGGAAATGGGTTTTGCTTCAGTATTCCAAGGATAAAAATGCAAAACAGTTCATTGGCCAGGTGATAAAAACTGATAGTGATGATGTTAGTCAAGTTTGTGAAAAAAAACTGCATTTCACAAATATGTTTGGCCTGAACAAGAGGTCACTGACAGAGTAAACAGGTCCTGTATCATACAAATCCTCAATGAACCGCAAATGGATAGAAGTGCAATAATTACTTTTACCTGAACATTTTAAACCTCCACTAGAATAAGATGTTCATTGTATTGAAACTTGTTGTATTGTTGTATTGTCCTTGTTCATGCATTTTCTGATAACTGGAATACTCAACCTTTCTTTCTTTCTTTCATGGACTGTAAACTAAAGTTTGTTGACTTTCTTCTAGTTTTCCTTTGTTCGTCAATATTTAACATTTTAGGCAGGCTCAACAGGTGGAATCATACATAATGTGGATTATAATAACTTCTGCTGATAGATAGAAAGGTCTCAGAGTGAATCTAAGTGGAATTTAAACAAAAATATCTGTTTTGTATGTAATATTTGAAGATTTTAACAATTTCTTTATAAAGCAGTAGGTGAAAGTAATTCCGTTACCATGTAAATCACACAGAGAATGGTAGCCCAAAGAAGGTACTGCAAACAACCTATCTAGCCAGAACAACCCACTGATCATATGACAAAGACTTACTTCCATGTAGTCGCCAACAATTTGAAATATTCATGTTCTTGTTCAATTAAAGTAGTTTTTTTTAGCAGGAATATCATGAATTATGGTTGTTTATCGCACATTTATGTGACGTATTATGGTTCATTGTAAAGCCAGAAACATAGGAAGTGTTCACAATGTTCATTTTAGCCAACTTGATATTGAAAATGTGGCTCATTTTAGGATAATTTCAGAAGGCGTAATTCCGTTACCATTTCGTAATTCTGTTACCGGTCTTTTTTGGAAAAACACTGCCTGCAGGATATCCATGAATATATGAGCCAAATTATAGCCACCAGTCTAGTCATCACACATGAGAAAACAAATTTCATGGAAAACCTGTTGCCCTCCTATTATAGATTTCAGAAAACTCCCTCTGAAAGTTGAGGTAAAAATAAGACCCTATTTTCTGTCGTAATTCCGTTACCGACACTTTCTTAGTCACACACACTCCCGTGTAAGGGATTTCTCTGAACTGTGTTTTTTCCAAAAAAGCAGGGGTATCAGCAGAACTAATAAGGGTTTGGTTCATCAGTTCAGCTGTTGGACTAAGCCATGGCAGGTATAACAAAGACCAAAATTTATCTGAATTGTAATTACGTTACCGTGGAATTGCCCATATGTGCAATCTAAAAAGTTCGTTTTCTCAGTTTTTTGTTGAAATTTAGCATCTTTTGTGAAATCAAGCCATTTTCAAATACTTGGTGAAAAAATACAAAGAGAGATATCACAAAAAGGTTTCTTTTATTGGTTCAGGCATATCACCAGCTTTAGAAACATATATAAAAGGATGCTCTAGCCTTACTAGTTCATTTTTCCCCAAAAAATGAAATTCGTCAAAACTCCAAAAATTGTGGGCGCTGGCTCGTTACTGTTTTGAAAAATTGTGGCGCTCAATGTGTTAAAGCCCCGCGGTCACAACGGATCGTACGAAATTTTGTCGTGGTGGACCCATAAAATATTTGTCGTGGCCAGATCTTGCAACATGCCCGAAATGTATTTTGAGTGGTCACAAGGGCTACGACACATCAAAGATGGTTTGGCAATGGGGACGCAACAGAAAAAAAGGATATGTCGTGGGTGTGTCGCAAGTCAGTCGTGCGTCAGTCGTGAGTTGTCGGGCATTGTCGGGGGGCTGTTTTTCACGTGAACAGGTCGTGGTTCACTCGTGGGATGCACGTGCTACAGTCGTGCGACTCGCGCACAACAGTCGTGGGTCATTCTTGGGTCACTCGTGAGTCACTCGTGGGTCACTCGCGCGTCCGTCTCCCGACTATATAACAAGGCCCGGTCTGTTGCATGCCATTTGCTGCAGAGATTTTCCAGTGAATACAGCGAAGTGCTGCCCAAATTTCTGACATTTGTCACTTCATTTCATCAAAGTTAGTATACAGGATGCCTCTCAAGAAGAAAACAAACAAGAGAAAGGTGGTAAGCCTAGCAGTTGGCCCTTGGTTATGCGAGGGGCGACACTCAGCAACAGCTCGTGAAACATGCCAGACTCCATCCGCATGAACCCCACGAAGTCACCGGCAGATTCCCGCTCTAACTCTTGCATCAGAGTACTATACTGCCCAAACATCAGGCGCCGCTCAATCCACGGCTGAACCCACCAACGTCGGGGGTTTCACCGGTTCCTGCGCTGCTCCCGGGCCCGGATCAACGCCAACAGCACTATATTATGCTCGTGCTGGAGTTCCTCCAGACGCCCCCTCAGCAGGGCCACGCGTAGTCGCTCAGGTGGAATAGCCATCCTCTTTCAGCGCCGACAGGCAGTTTTTAATTCCAAGCGTTCATTCGCCCGAGCTATATACCCCTCAAAAAACGAAAATATGTTGCAAGACTCGCAAGACTAACGCACGACAGACTTGCAATGTTGTGCGAGCCCGAGTCCGAGCTGGGCAAGTCGATGCCACGATGCTCAAAATTTCGTAGGACTGTCTTGCGACGACGCCCGATGACCCACGATTTGCCCAAATTTTCTGTCGTGTCGTTGCACAAATGCGTCGTGGGCTCGTTGTGACCAGGGCTTTAGGATAATGGGTAGTAATAGGCCTAGCCTAATGTGCACCCATATCTGGTGATTTCATGAATCGGTCGATTCTGGCCTTAAATTCGTTAGTCGTGGTAGCTGCGACGGCAGTTTATTCCAGGGTTGCACCACTCTCTGGCTGAAAAAGTGTTGTCGCACCTGGAGTCTGGACTGCAGCGAAAAAGATACACGGGAGTGGCGAGCGATTTCGCTCCCGTCAGCTTTCAAAGCGTTAGAACGAGAAAAAATCGCTCCCCTGCCGCCGCAGCGTTTGAAAATAGTTCCGACCCGCAGGCCTAACACACCAAGTTTTTGCTCGGGCCACCATCTCTACGAAACTGCCAGTCCTCCCGACAGGCACTTTTTCCCCTCATATTACGCTGAAATACTACGGTTACCACAACGGCAGTTTAGACAGACTTGTAAACGGGAGTGAGCGCATAATACGACCCGTTCCTCAATGTAGACGGGATATCCAAAACATCCAGATGAGACTAGAGAAGCATTGCCGAAAGGTGTTGATCCGAAGCGCTGAGCGCAGAATCTTGCGCGCGTTCGCGCAAGGCGCACGCAACCGCGGAAACGTCATATGACGTATGCAGCGCTGGCAGATATGGATCCGTGTGCGAATGCATAGCCGGCGCCACGAATCCATAACTGCCAGCGAGCGGTCGATAATTTTACGCGATACAATGAAACGCTCAGCTGCATTGAGCTGCTGTTCTTTGCAATTTCAATGAAAATATCAATAAAAGTGTCAACACCTACTTCTACACTGTGTTGTATAAGTTTTATATGAATTGTTATTTTATTATGCGGTCAGCGGCTTCATGTAACGAGCGGCAGCTGCAGCGAATACATGAGCTGGGTTTTATAATAATGCATGCGGAAATAATATGCCTCTATTCGTGTAAATAGAAATGTTCACCTATATACAAACAATGACGACGTAATAATGACGAAAGGCGATATGTTCGAAAATAATGTCAGGGCATGAAACACCAAAAATGGTAACTCGCTTTTCTAGAGGGAAACCAAGCGCGCCGACCAGCAAACAAACAATTACTACCATTTCTATGAAATGTCTACCTACGTGCGTAGTGAAAAGGCTTGTGGAAACGCCGCAACTGCTGAATTGAGCGATTGATTATACGGTCCATGACGTCATTCTACACATACAGCCTTCATTCAGTTAACGGATGACATTGCCAATGAAGCAGGTGAACGGTATTTCACTGGGATGCTAGTTTTACATATAGAAAAAGCATCGCATACAGTTGACGACTCTATATGTTACTAACCAAACTAAAAGCAATTGCGTCTACACAGTATAAGTCGTGAAATGCTTGCAGGCCTATCTGTGCAGAAGAAGCGAGATGACACATACACTAGAGACTACTAGTACTACTACTAATACTATATAGTACTATGTACTAGAGCTAGTACTACTACTAGCTGCAAGCAAACACGGTATTTGCAAGCGGTTAGAAGACCTGTGTAAACACAATTTGTTGTGTAGTGAGTAACAGTAAACAACACCGACGTCCGTACTACTGACTACTGGAGTGGTAGACGGTTCGCCACGTTGGCGTGGTAGACGTTCGATGGAAAGTAATCTTTGCTGCTTTTGACTCGTCACATCGAACAACCTTACAGTTCTATGCACTACAACACAGTGGTATGATATATGCATGGATGCAATATCGATGGATATGTAGAATCCGAAAGATATATATGTCTATGCCAGTGCTTCTCAACCTGCCGCACGCGTGCCGCATGCGGCACAGTGAGCGTCTGAGTGCGGCACAGCTAGCTGGCCGCACTAAGATGACGTAACACATTCTCACATAGGGTTGCCAGTAGCTCTAGTACTATAGCCCGCGGATCGCTGCCGCAGGGCTATAGCACATGATCCCATAGAATAATCTAAGCAAATGGTCCGGCTGATGTGACCAAAAATTTATCCCCAAAACGTAAAATGATCGGGCTTTTTAACACTTATATATCAACATGGACATCTCACCTATCTTTTTGAACAATTCCACAACTTTACACCAGGTATTTATACTGTTATTCCTCAAAGTCAGCACTCATTGAATTTACATTTCAAATCATGTGGCGTGCGCACGCGTAATGTCACCGGATATGTTGGCAAAACGCAAGGCAGCTATGATGCATCATAGGGTGCATGTATTATTAACGGGGGTGGTGGGTAAACTCGCCCTGATGCGCCAATGTGCGCACAATTGGGAGCACAAGCGGGAACACCCCCGTTAATAATACATGCACCATAGCTGCCTTGAGTTTTGCCAACATATCCGGTGACATACTGTGTATACATACTGTATAGCTTCCCTGCATGATTCCCTGCTGCACACACTGTGAGTACATATTGTACCTTGTTTGTCATTTATATACTGTGAGTACATATTGTACCTTGTTTGTCATTTATATATATATAATATTATATATAGATCCGACGATAGTTAGCTCACACGAGGCTTCACTCCACCCCCAAACAGTATGGCTGACCCCACCAGGAAGAGAAAGATCGCCGAGGAGAACCGCGGATTCAAGGAGTGCTGGACCAACGAATTTTTCTTCGTGGAAGACAGAGGCAACATTATCTGCTTGATCTGCAATGAGAAGGTGTCCTGGCCCAAAAGAGACTGTATCAAGAGGCACTACGAAGCCAAGCACGGCAAGGACTACAATGGTCTGGCGGGACCGCAGCGCGAGGACAAGGCCAAGGAGCTGATGAACAAGTTCGGCCGCCAACAGAACCTTTTCGTCAGGCAGGGCAACACCAGCAAGGCTGCCACGGAGGCCAGCTTCAAGGTGGCCGCGATCATTGCGAGGCGCATGAAGCCCTTCTCAGATGGAGAGTTTGTCAAGGAGTGCATGCTGGCTGCCCTCGACGTCATGTGCCCTGAGAAGGTCGCCGTCATCAACAAGATCAGTCTGAGCAATGACACAGTGACAAGAAGGATCGACAGTTTGTCCAAGAACCTGACCGAGCAGCTCCACTCCCTGGCAACAAAGTTCTCTTACTTCGCCTTGGCCCTCGACGAGTCCACGGACGTCAAGGACACGGCCCAGCTGGCCATCTTCGTGCGCGGCATCGACACCAACTTCAACGTGACGGAGGAGCTGCTGACTGTCCGCTCCATGAAGAGCACCACCACGGGCGAAGACATCTTCAACGAGCTGAAAGCTGCCATGAACGATGCCAAACTGGACTTCAATCGTCTCATCGGCATTGCCACGGACGGCGCACCGTCCATGTTGGGCACGGGTCGCGGTCTCCAGGGCCATGTGATGGCGGAGTTGAACCGCCAGGGTCTGTCGCACGAGCACTTGGTGTGGTGCCACTGCATCATCCACCAGGAGGCCCTCTGCGCCAAGATCTTCGATGTCAGCTTCAAGGAAGTGATGAGTAAGGTTGTCGGCCATGTCAATCACATCCGCTCCCATGCCATGAACCACAGGCAGTTCAGGCAGTTCTTGCTGGAGTTGGATGCCAGCTACGGCGATGTCATCTACTTTTCCGGTGTGCGCTGGCTGAGCAAGGGACAAACGCTGCAGCGCTTCTGGGTCCTCAGGGAGGAGCTGTCCATGTTCTTCGCCATGAAGGGCATCCCGGCACTCGAGCTGGATGACCAAAAGTGGCTTTGTGACCTCGCCTTCCTCGTTGACATCACCGAGAAGCTGAACACCCTCAACGTGGCTATGCAAGGCCGCAACAAGCTGGTCCACGAGCTGTTTGCCCACATCAAGGCCTTCCAGACCAAGCTGCAGCTGTGGCAAGTTCAGCTCGAAAGAGGAAATCTGGCCCACTTCCCCTCCCTCAAGAGCCAGAAGGAGCACGATGGCGGCGAGTTCAGTAGCTTGCGCTACGCGGCCGAGATTTGCAAACTGCAGAAGGAGTTTGACACGAGGTTCAAGGAGTTCCGCGCGAGGAACACCGACTTCGAGCTCTTCAGTGTGCCGTTCAACTTCGACGTGTCTCAGGCGCCGATTGAGCTGCAGTTGGAGTTGTGCGACCTGCAGGCCAGCCTCGAGCTCAAGGGACAGTTTCTTGGCAAGGAACTGGTCGACTTCTACAAGAGCCTGCCCCGCGCCACCTTCCCCAACCTGACCCAGAATGCTCAGAAGTTCGTTTCTCTCTTTGGCTCCACTTATTGTGCAGAGCAGTTCTTCTCAAAGATGAAGAATACCAAGTCAAACAAGCGCACTGCTCTCACGGACGCCCACTTGCTGGCTTCTCTCAGGATCGCGTCGACGCATCTGCAGCCGAACTTCAAGGCCATCATGAATGAGCAGAATGACATTGGGGTCCACCAACACTTTGGCCATACATGGGGTCCACCAACACTTTGGCCCTACATGGGGGTCCACAACACTTTGGCCCTACATGGGGTCCATAAACACTTTAATACTTTACTCAGCACAATGTGGACATTTCCAAAAACTATTGCTGCACTTCTTCCATTTCTTGGCATTGGCAAGGCCTGCACATTTTCTGTGCAACCAAGCCTCACAAACATCACATGCTATACTCTGTCCTCCATCAGAATAGTCTCCATTGCACACTGGACATAATGTGTCGCTATCATCAGGGTCTGTTGTCTCTATAGAGGGGCCAGGTTCATCAACAGCCATCGGTTCGTGTGATGTGCCAGCTCTGGATTCGTCAGTGCTCATCCTCTGTCTCTTTGAACCCGTAGTCTGGGCAACAAATTCTTCAGCAGCAGCATCGGATTTGAGGATCTCGGCTGAAAGTTTTAAAATCATGTCCGACTTGTTGTCTTTGTGATTCACACGTACATGATATCTGTTGCACAGATATTTCAAGTCATCTTTCTTATATGACTTCAGCGTGTCAGGATCCTTGATGACATTTGCTTTAAGCAGATGGTGTGAGTACTGCTGCTCCGAACTTTTACCCTGCTTCATCACCTTGATGTCAGCCATGGCAGCAACAGATTCTTTTTTCTTTTTCTTTTCAAGGACCTCCTTGCGATGCGCCGCCTTCTTCTGTACATCCCATGTCAATAGAATGTCTTTCCTAAACTGATTGGTGAGGACTCTTGTAAACTTCTCAATGAAATCATGGAATAGTTCCACAGTTATATCGACACGGAAACACAAGTCATTTACGATGTCAGGAATAAGGCCTGATTTTGGCCCCAGAGAATCTGTGGTTTCATTGACAAAGATTGTTACCCACAAACTAAAAAGTTCGCTGTTTTGGTTCAGCGTCTCCACTGTGTGGTCATGGATCTTTTTGCCATATATATGTAACTTTGATACTGTTTGCAATTCCAGTATTTCCTTACACAGTGTTTCTGTAAACTCATACGCAGCATCAGAGACATGAGTCAGACTTTGTCGCACATTCTGCTTTTCCTGGATTTCTTTCAGGCTTTTTAAGTCGCCGGTTTCTGCCTCCATTTGTAATTGCGTTCTAATAGCACTGTCTAACAGTTCCAGTTTAACTGTTGTTCGCTTCACTGTCTGGTCCGCAGAATCGGAAGATTTGTGCAAGTTGGCTTTCAACAGCGTTGTGTTCTGCCACCGCAATTTGGCAAATGCATAGCCCGCTACATATCTTAGTTTGGCTGTTGCCCCTTCAGCACAAGTCTGGAAGTCTTCTTTGAATCTAGGATTTGATCCACTGTCAACGGTCTTCCTGGCAAGGGTCTCAAAGCTTTTCGCCTTCAGCAAATGTGTCCTAATGTCTGTCGTGAGTTTGAAAGCAATATAAGTCTTGTCTTCTGTCAAAGGACCAGTTGGAAACAGCTGTAACATAGCAGACTGATATGACTTGCTGGTCATATAGACATGACATTGCGAATAAAATTCACTACTATTGGCGTTTTTGGTGTCTGTCATGCTATTTGTATAGAACTCTGCAACACATCGTTCAACCCGCTTGCAAAAATCATCTACACGAGGATGATGGTCTTCTAACAGAGTTCTAATCTGGACGTTTACTTTTTTCTGGATTTCCATCAGCTCTACATTTTGTATAACTTCAGTCAGGAGGGTTACAGCTTTGTCCGTGCTGTACACCAAATACTGATCAGGAACGTCAGGAATGTCCCACGCAGCTAAGAATGCATCGTCCATCGACGCCTGGATCTCATCATCTTCATCTGATGGAATGTCGTCCTCTAACTGATCGCACACTGGTGTGTTAGCCGCACCACTGTCACCATCTTCTTTGTTGCATCTGTAAACATAAAATATAAAGTATGACTAAGTCATCGTCTTTATTATTTAACGCACTAGAGTTTTATCCAGTTCTTACTATACAAGTATACAATGTAAAGTGATTCCCAAAGATGGATAACAGATATATTATATATATTACTGAAGCTAATTAAGGAGAATGTGTAGGTAAGTTACCTCCCTGAATTCTAGCGTACACAGGAAGTGCACACTTGTACAAGGCTCTAAGAAGCTATTTTGAGACAATTTGAGTAAAAAAAAATTTCATTTATGACAAACTATGACATTTGGAAGAGGATTATTTCAAAAACAAGCACAGTGATCCCCATATTTATTTATTTCTTCCGAGTTTGGTTGGTCTGTTCTACACGTGTGCACGATCCTGGTGTTGTCATTAACCCGGAAAATTTGGCGTTCACCTATATATCCACCCACCTTAATCAGACGATTTTAATATGTTGTATATTGGTGTACTATTAGAAGTTACTGACACAATGTATTTATTCGCAGGATTCTGAACAGGCTAACAAGACAAGAGAGATCCTGCATAATTCGAAATGACGTTCATAGCCAGTATCAGCTAGAATGTGAGTTGTCAGGAAAAGAAGCTGCTAACATGCAAGTTTTTTGTAAACTTGTAGCCAAGTTATTTTCCGATGTGACAGTCGAGAGGCAACGGTTGAGTGAGAACAATGCACAAGTGCGAACGTACAAGGGGTTGGCGTGGAATCAAACTCAACAAAGTAATGTGGAGTCAGTATTCGACACAAACATGATCAAAAACTGTATCCCATCCAGTGAGTACAGAGTAACCAAGGACAACCCAAGAGAAGTACACATTTCTTGTCCTACTGAACTTATTTGCGATCGAAATCCAATATGTAAAACACTAATCTTCAAAGACAAAATATGGAGTCTATGTATAGGAACTGAAGAAGTGCAAATAAGCGAGCATTTATTTGTTGACACAAATTACATATGTGACGAACTGGGCGTGCGAAATGTGTTCATAATTGTTGACAACCTAAAAGTTTGTCTCGGTGCGCCAGTGAACCAAGGGAAATTAACTCTTGCTGGAAAAAACACTGTTCATTATGTAGTCAAAGGCCCTGAAAGTTCGAAACAGAGGCATATACAGTCGGATAAATGTCTCCGAATTGTAAGCCCCTTAGTCTCATTGTGTGACAAATGCAACAATGTATTGAAAAGTATGAAGCAGAAGCATGCACATGAAGCAGAGGTAAAAAATGACCCTAAACTTGAAAGAGAAGACCTTAAGAAAATTATTCCCAATGCAACAGAAGGGATGATTGACTTAATCTTGTCTCAAGTATCAAATTCGAATCAAACTGATCATCGAGGAAATCGGTGGCCAAAGTCAGTAATGAGTACTTGCTTGACAATTTGGACAAGGAGTCCTCAGACTTATCGGGACCTGAAATCTAGTGGACTTGTCATACTGCCATCAGAGAGAATTCTTCGAACATACAAAAACTGTGTGCCGCAAGACCCAGGATTTAAGGATCAAATTTGTCAGTGGATGTTACAAGAAGCAGAGAGGCTTCGTATTCCCTCAGATGGAAGAATGGGTGGACTATTAATAGATGAAATGTCTATTCAGACAGATCTCGTTATGGAAACCAAAGGGTCTGGAATAGAGTTTGTCGGCTTTGTTGACATGGTGGAGGAATCCGAATGCATGAAAATTATCCGAAGTGGTAAAAAGCAGCAAAGCTTGGCAAGTCATGTCTTCCAAATTGTTTTCTTAGGCTTTGGTGGCTTTCGCTTCCCCATTGCCCACTTTCCAGTGACAGAGGCAAATGCATCAGAAATCTATGTGATGGTCTGGGAAGCAATTTCACAGCTTACTATGTTCGGCTTCATTGTCAAGTATATCAGTATGGATGGGGCACAATCTAACCGGTCATTTCTCAAGATGAATCTGGGCAACACTCCTACCCTCAGCACAATGAAGACAAAGAGTCCAGTAAACCCTGACAGAAATGTGCATTTCCTAATGGACTATTCACATTGCATGAAGAAGATTAGGAACAATGTGTTAAAGTCCAAGAAAAGAACTCTCACCTTGCCAACCAATTTTGTAATTGTCTGGCAATGGTGGGAAGAATCCTTCAAATGGGATCAAACTAACCCTATTCAAATTCACAGAAAGTTGACCTACCAACATATCAACCCCAATGGTCCAGAGAAAATGAGGAATCACCTGGCAGAGCAAGCCCTCGACTCCGATATGCTGCGACTCATGTCCGAGTACCAGATCCACTTAGGAAAGGCTGGGGACAAGCTTAATGGTGCTATTGAGTTCTTGACACAAACAAGCATCTTGATAGCCAACTTTCAGGATACCAGACCTATCACAGTGGCCACCGACGAAAGATTAAAGCAAAACAGACAGGTCTTGGAATGGTTCCAACACTGGGAGCATGCAGTAGAAGGAAAGACCAGAGTTGAAAAATCAAACCAGCTTATGTCTTACCAGACAAGGGAAGACTTATTATCATGCATTGTGGGCTTTGAAGAGATGTGCCAAGAACACCTTGCAGATCACTCAACCTCAAGCATCGTCCCAGGTCACATAAACAGTGATCCTGTGGAAAACATCTTCTGCCAGCAGCGCGGTCTCCACAATGGAAGTAACACTAATCCTAACTACGCAAATTACAGAAAAAGTATGAACAGCATTGTATTAGGACAAACCATCGTTTCGAAAAAGAGCAACTGTCTTTCCGAACGAAAAAAACCTGCAATGCCTTTTCGACGACCGAGGACAGGGAAAAGAAAGAGTGAAGACTCTGTACGACTAGATACTACGTCAAAGCAAATTCGCCTGTAATTGAGTCGTGGCATATGAAACAACTGTGTTTATATCTGTTCGTGACGTTCATTGCAAAATAGCTGGCAAAGTGCCACATGTAACACACTATATGGTACGCATATCATATATGTGCATGAATACCTTCAACTCTTTCAAACGATGTGCTGAGAGTGAAAATGAAAGCCTAAAATAATAAAATGGTAGTGTAGAATCTGAAATTTATGTTAGACCTTGACAGATTAAATTGAAATGTGAAATACTTTTTAGCAGTTCACATAGATAGATTTCATTGCACACGTGACTTGTTTGTAGAATGCACAAGAATATTAAATATAAAAAATCTTACTCTTTGTCTCTGCAGCATGTTCGGTTCTCCACAAAATTCTGCGACTCCACTGCATAAAACTCATCTAGACAGGCAGGTTGTGGTGGTACATGTCTCCTTGCAAAATTTACAACACGGAGACCCTCAGATGATTTCACACGTCCCAGGGCAACACCAAGCTGTCCAGACTTGAAAATACCTCGACAGTCGATCTCGACTCTGAAATTAGAATTTGTTGGGTCTCAAGTATGCATCCAAATGTATAACACAAGCAACTAGAACTGTTCACTGGAGGGGGGTTGTAAAAACACCTAGAAATGTGTTTAACCCTAACTTTGTTTGGGTGGGGGGAGCATAATGAGCTACAGACAGGATATAGGTCACTATAATAAATTTAAAGCAAGTATTCACAATAGTGGTATTTTACCTGTCAAGTGTCATTCCCTGGGCTTTATGGATTGTTATGGCGTAGCACGGAACTAAAGGCAGCTGGAGTCTGGAGGCTATGTCCACCTTCTGCACAGGGTCATACACTAAAAAAAGCAAGGTGGCTTTTGTTAACTCCGAACTATTTTGGTATTCAATAAGTATATTTAAACCTGCAAAAGATGTTAACTATAAAAGTGGTCTAGATTTCAGGGAACGGTCTAACCATAACGATTGTCATCCTCGAATATACAGTCAAAATCTACTTTTTTTATTTTTGCTGGTGGACATTTCTGCAATAAACAGGTATTTCTTTGAGGCACGGACATATCTGTGGCAAATGCTAGTTTATTCTATTTTGCTAGACATGGAGAAATATATGGCGTGGCGACTTCCAGTGAACTGTACTGCAAAGCCAAAAATAAAGCATTGTTTGGTACCCCTTGACCACAGCATTAAAATGACCCGTATCCAAACAATTTATTGGGATGTACAAGAAAAATATTTATTTTATGTTCAGATATGAATTTTGTTGGACAACATGACTAATAGATGATTAGGGGAAAAGGGAAACAAAGAATACTTAAAGCGAGTATAGATGTAACTTTCAAAACATGTTCATACAAAAATAAATACTGATTTTCAATAATTTACATTAATTTGAGCATGTACCGACATATGACGCCTGTATCGAGAGTGCGTCTGCTAATATTACACGTATAGTATAAACTATTTGAGTGTTCGTGCTTTCCAATCAGATCAAGTGTGTCTGTGATTGCGCAGTGTACCTGAAAATTTCGTTCTCGTCAATCGGACGGTCATACTGGGATTTTCAAATTTCACTGTCACTGCACTGTCCTCAAACTTTTCCACAATTCCCCTGCTCCCATTCACCAGTTCATCTGAAAAATTTCTGACCAACATCACAGGGCACTTGGCTTTCAGGCACAATGTCTTTGGCGCCTTTAGTGTCTTTAAATGCTTTTCCTCCCCATTGTCCTCACTGTCATACACCTTCAGCTCCCCTGGCAGTTCCTGCAGGCAATCTCTGTTGTATTTGTCCACCTAATTAAGTAAAAGAAAACATTTATTGAAATACAAAGCAGTATTTAAAGAAATTGTTAGTGAAACAATATTATATATATCCATTCCAGTATCTAACTAGAACTGTTCACGCTGTGAACTAATAATACCTCCCATGCATGTTACCTGTATGCAAAGCGCCGTTAAAATTGGTCCAGAACTTTCTGAGTACTTATCCGGACAAGATCCAAACAAATCAATGTTAAAGCAAATATTCATGCATATATGTATTGTTGTATTTTAATACCTGATGGTTAAGAGAAAACAGTTTGACAGACTTTTCAGCAGCTGTTGGTGTTGGCAGAGGCCTGGCCAGACTTTTGATGATGGCGACACTTTCATCTGTCAGGTGCCCTGCAGCAGCCTGCTGTATTGTCTGGATAAGGAAAGGCTCACTTTGCCGGACAACTTCCATAAGAATAACCTACATATTAAGGAAGAACAAATACGTATATTTAATACAGCATTTAAGTTTATTACTTATAGTACTTAGAAAATAATTCCAATCTAAGTTTTGCATTACCAATAAGTCATATCTTACTGTTTAATAATTTATTCACAGGGGCATGTATGCATATTCAAAATAGATAAGATACAAATAATATTATTCAATATCACAAATGCATGTATTATATGGATGTACATAATATAAATTAGTGTTTTGCAACTAGCATAAATATGGTAACAAGTCTGAGTGAGTTTTACATGAATGCTTTGAAGATGAAATTATATGGCTTCAACATCAGTTGGCATTTATAATTTGACATTAAGTGTAAGAAAGAATGGGTTATAGCTTGAGTGTTTGTGTGTAGGGGCATGTGTGGGTGTGGGAGGAAGTAGTTACTAGTAGTATTGTGTTATTAGTTTTAGAGCTACTCAGAGTATTGTATCAGTGTGGGGGGGGGGGTATAGCTTGGCTTGTCTATGACGTGTGGGGGGTTGTTATATTAGTTTACATGTATGTGTGGCCATGGGGGGGGGGGGTCGCGCCAGGGTATGTCCTTAGGGGGGCGAAACCAGGGGCGTGTAACAGGACACGCGAAGGGGGGGGGGGGGGTCGGGGGGCTGCTCCCCAAAATGTTTTGAAATTAGAGCCCCTTCAGATGAATGTGTGTGTGAGGAGGGGGGGGGATGTAATGTAAATGACAAAATTTGTATATAACTTTTCACCTTATGTGGGGAACACAGATGATTTTAATCGGGGGGGGGGGGGGGGGAGTGTAGCTTGATATTGGCTTTATGTGTGCGTGGGGGGGGGTAGTAGTTTGTATTGTTAGATTTAGCTACTGAGAGCATTGCATCTGGGGAAGGGGTATATACATTGTAGCTTACTTTACATGTGTGTGTGTGGGGGGAGGGGGCATGTGTGTGTAGGGGGGGGGTATTGTACTGTAATTGACAAAAATAGTATAAACTTTTCACCTTATGTGGAAACACTTCCTTCCAGACTGGACCTTGGAAGGCGAAAGAACCCTGGTCTTGGTTCAGGACATTTGGAACCGGAGGCAGCTGGTAAAAGTCGCCACTGGCGATCACCTGCAGTCCGCCGAAGTAGCGTCCACTGTCTCGTACAGTTCTACATATGAATTCCACCTGGCTCAGCATATTTGCACTTAGCATCGATATCTCGTCTATAAATAAAACATCCGTTTCTCGGATCCGTTTGGACGTATCCGCGAACCGATCATTTTTTGACAGATCAAGCAGTTCAGTCATAGAAAACCTCCCGTCCAACACGCCACACCAACGGTGAAGTGTCATAGCTCCCTGAAAGTTCTGACACGCTATGCCAGTGGTGCAAGTCGCACTCACATGTTTACCACGCGATCGCAGTAAACCCTGTATTTGTTTACACACAACCGTCTTGCCTGTGCCCGCCTGTCCTAAAATGGCCAGGTTATGGCCTTTGCTGGCTATGTCAATGCACAGCTGCTGTTCCTCACTGAACAGCATGCTTTTTTGTGATACCATCATACCGTGATGGTTCAATGCTTGGTTTGCCGCGTGTCTGTTTGTTGACATAATACCCGTAGCTAATTGGTGAGTTACCTCCCCTGGTAGCAACCAATGAGCGTTACATCCGCAGTTTGTGCGGTATGCGAATTATGACGTCAGAAATCTCAAAAATGGCTGCACCCGCAAGAAAGTGCATGTATTTCGGTATATGATTGACGTTATATGACATTAACAGACTTGGTAAGTTGACAAATGGTGTTTGAAAGTGTGGAATAGAAGTTTATCGGCGAAAGGGCGCCGTGTTGACGTTTTGCAGAGCCGTAATTCTGAAATCCGACCCCTAATCTAATCGGTAGTGTGCGTCAATATGGCGTCGATGGTTGAGACAGGGTTTTGGAATTTTTGATTGTGGCGGTTTGTGGATGAACTTTCGGCAGCTGGTTCAAAGACAAACAGTAAATGACTGGTGCGAATTCGATTTTGAGATAAAGTTTATCATGTTATGTGTTGGATGCGCCCAAGAATAAAGGGATTAACGAAGTTTTTGTGGTTGTACTGGGTCGTTTGAAAAGTGTGGTATAGCCCGACGTCGGACTTTCATGCCACCCTTCCCATTATATATACAACATAGAATATAGCCAGTCCACCTTGGGTGTTAGCGAATCTACTCCGGGTTAATTTGAAAGCTTGCATGTTATTAGAGAGCATATTTATGAGCCACGGAGTACGTTACATGCCCCTGTGTGTGCAGCGGCAGCAGCAATGGCGGCGGCGTGTGTTTACAGATGAGCATTTGGACGGCATTTACAGGAAATTGTCGGCAATAATAGGTGAAAGAGAGACTTTGGTAGTAAGTTGACTTCCTATTTATTTAGCATTACA
>NW_014577977.1:124826-126238 GCF_000485595.1 Priapulus caudatus
TATAATATTAATTAGTATTACAAGCGCGGGTTGCATCTCTAAAAGGCTCTAGTTCCAGATTATACACACAAGCTATAATCAAGATGCTATAAATGCTACGTTGTCATAGATAAGCATGAGTAGCATGCGTTCATGTCTTTGTTATTATATTCATGATTTCCTTATGATAGATGGTTACATAGTTTTATAATTCATGCTTTTAAGAGAACTAACTGTGTAGAGGAGCCTTGTTCCTGTCTATATTCTTAGCTTCAGGTGCATATGAACTCTCACATCTAGGTGGAAGACCGACTTATTACTATAGTGAAAAAATATCAACGATCGAAATCATGGATAGATAATAGCACATGTGGACTCCTCGGACATGAATAGTTATCTAGAAACACAATTGTCGATTTTGTGCATAACATGGATTTTTCGTTGATTTTCTGAGCGTGAGGGATGTCATTGCTATGTGTTTATTTTAGCTAGAACAAGCTGGAAAACTCCAACGGAGGGTCGCCGAAGATTACGAGAGCCCTCTGGAGGGAGACATCCGAATTCTGCGCGGACACAAGTTGCCGATCACATGTCTCGTCATATCTCCCGACGACAAATATATCTTCACCGGCTCAAAAGACTGTTCAGTCATTAAATGTAAGCCAATGACATCCAATCACCTCCTTGAGGTTGCTTGAGAGAACTGTATTGAGACATTGCGTTCATGGTGAGACTTTAATGAGACATAATATAGTGAGACTGCATGGGCTCGTTAAATACGATACAATGTAATGTTTATAATGGCTAAACAGTTAGGTTGGTTCAACATTTAGTTGAATTTCTAGCCTGTAGGTGGCACTGCTGCCGTGATTAATCGCAAACGGCAGTTAGATGCGATATTATATGACTACTAGGCACTTTAATTTAATTTAATTTTTTTTTTTTTAGGGTTAGGGTTAGGGTTTAGGTTAGGTTTAGGGTTTAGGTTAGATTAGGGTTTAGGTTAGGTTTAGGGTTTAGGTTAGGTTAGGGTTAGGGTTAGGGTTTTTTTTTTTTTTTAAGTGCCTAGTAGTCATATCCTAAGTGCCTAGTAGTCATATAATATCGCATCTAACTGCCGGTTGCCGTGATTAATCGTGGTGTCATGTTGCTGGATTACAGGGAGTGTGGAAACGGGAAAAAAGCTTCACGTGATTCCGGGCGGCCGCAGCGGTACGGAAGCGACGCACGTCGGCCACACGGCGCACGTTCTAGCTCTCGCTATCTCAACGGACAACAAATTCCTGGTGCGTGTTCTCTTCTGCAGCGATTCGTTTACGTACGCGTCTGCTCGCCATTTTATTCGGTACCCATCAGGGGTCGAAATTAGCGGTATTCCGATGTACGCGGGATAGTAGATTCTTGTGTTGGATACCAGATTTCAATGCTTGGTA
>NW_014577978.1:0-876 GCF_000485595.1 Priapulus caudatus
CTCTCTCTCTCTCTCTCTCTCTCTCTCTCTCTCTCTCTCTCTCTCTCTGTCTTTCCCTCGCTCTCCCTCCCTCGCTCTCCCTCCTTCTCTCTCCCTCTTTCATCTCTCCCTCTTGCTCTCTCTCTCTCTGTCTCGTGCTGTTTCTCTCTCACTGCTGCTGCTGCTACTAGCTATTTCTCTATTTTTCACCCTGTCTCTGCTGCTTTCTCTAGCTCCTTCTTTCCCTTTGCCATTACATTTTGTGCTCTCGCTCACCGCTTCTTTTACACGTACACACGCATTGATACACCACACACGCACTCACGCAAACGCACACGCACGCGCACACATATACATATACATGTGCGTGTAAGCCGCTACATCCTTTATTTCCGCAGAGAGAGAGAGTCGCAATAGAGTTTATTTTCCTAGCAAACATCGCCCAACTAGAGCGACAGAAGGCTTTCGAGCGCCAGTGAAATGAAAGTAACTGCAGCTTTGCCCGCCGAACAAGTGAGCAGCACGAAAATGGCGGCGCCGCGGCTGCAAATAAAAGTCTGCGAGCTGCACCCGTGTCAGGTACCCGACTGCACAATTGACGAAGCAATCCATAGAAGAAAAATATAAATGCTAACTTATACACCGTACAGACACAAAATTTGATCCCACATCGAATTAGCACGGGTTGACTGTGCATGATCAGTTCAGCTCGTTACGTCACCCCGCAGACAAATACTGTACCTTTATGCGACCTAAATAAGGCTATGCGCATGCGTATTGCGTAATCTGACCCGCGCCTGGCCCCACATCGCGTACACAATACACACACACACACACACACACACACACACACACACACACACACACACACACACACACACACACTCGCGCGCGCGC
>NW_014577978.1:2061-12253 GCF_000485595.1 Priapulus caudatus
AATTTTGTAACAAAGGAGATCATGGCAAAAGAGATCAAAAATGACATACTGAGTGCCTTCGCAAAAGGAGAGGAGAAGTACTTGACATTTCGACTCAAAATGTTCGTACAGAAAACCACAAGACTTAGTGAAAGTATTTATCGAGCAAACCTGAAAACAATAAAAATAAATCAAAACAAGCCGCAGAAGACCATCAAGAAAGCAGTGAAGGAGATGAATGTTGTAGGGAGAACGATTGAAATCGCACGTGATCGTGGCCTCACCACCACGGACCTCTTGAAATATGATGTTGCACCTTCACCTCTACTGTTCAATGAGGACGGGACGATGGTCAGCCCAAGGAAGAGCCTGTTGATTAAGGAGTTGGAGGCTAATCTCAAACCTGAGGACTATGACTATAGACATCGGAAGAACACTTTATATGTCATAGACATAATGGCCACAGTTCGTAAGGTTCGTGTGACTATAGCCTCTCCAGCTTCAAGGATCTCCTCTTAGGATTTGTATCCATTTCGGATGTATACCATCAGTTCGGGCGATGTGACTATGTGTTCGACATGTACTCAGATAAACCCTCAGTGAATGATAGTGAGAGAAAGAGGCGCACTAAAACTGTACCAATAGAGTACAGTTCAATTGAACCAGAGACACCTCTGCCAAAGGAGATGGAGAGATTCTGGCCGTCAAACATGAATAAGCTTCTTCTCGAGAAGCTAATCTACTGCCATCTTCGTTCAAATACTTCAGAAACATTACAATATCCCACTGTACTCGGACAAGTGACCAAAAAGACGAGGATTGGCAGTGCATCATGGTCCATCAAGGCCTGGAGAAAGCATTGCCACACCTTAAATCGTCATTTGAAGAAGCTGACCTCCGAATACTCATCCACGTCTTGGACTCTCTCAATGCAGGACACAAAGTGTGTGTTGTAATCTCCAACGATACAGATGTTATTGTTGCTCTGCTCTACTACATGCCCGTCTTTCACCAACACAACCTTGAGTCGCTGTGGGTGCGAGCTGGAATGGGAGATACAACTCGATATATATACCCCTTCATACCCTGTTCCAGTGCCTGGGTAATCGGCTCTGTGCAGTACTGCCGGCTATACACAGTCTTACAGGGTGTGTCATAATCAGCAAAGTTGGTACAAAGAAGACAGCTCTAAAGGCAGAGCCTGAAAAGTTGCTGAAACACTTCGGGGAATCACCAACCCTCTCTCCGGCCATGACCCGCAACGCCGAGCATTACTTAGTGAAGGTACTGAAAAGAGGTAGCAATGCTAAGTGTTTCTCTGAATATCGAGCAGAGGTTTTTCACTTCAGCAAAGAGGGTTCTCTCCACAGCCTACCACCGACTAGTCAGGGACTCCTGACTCATATCAAGCGTGCATCCTACAATGTCTACACCATCAACCATGCCTTGGAGTGCCACCGCGACCCTGAAAACGTTGAGACACTGAAGCCAGAGGATTGTGGCTATGTGAACGACCAAGAACAGCTGGTACCCGCAACATNCTCTGTGCAGTACTGCGGGCTATACACAGTCTTACAGGGTGTGACATAACCAGCAAAGTTGGTACAAAAAAACAGCTCTAAAGGCAAAGCCTGAAAAGTTGCTGAAACACTTCGGGCAATCACCAACCCTCTCTCCAGCCATGACCTGCAACGCCGAGCATTACTTAGTGAAGGTACTGAAAAGAGGTAGCAATGCTAAGTGTTTCTCTGAATATCGAGCAGAGGTTTTTCACTTCAGCAAAGAGGGTTCTCTCCACAGCCTACCACCGACTAGTCAGGGACTCCTGCCTCATCAAGCGCGCATTCTACAATGCCTACACTATCAACCATGCCTTGGAGTGCCACCTCAACCCTGAAAACGTTGAGACACTGAAGCCAGAGGATTGTGGCTATGTGAAAGACCCAGAACAGCTGGTACCCGCAACATCGTGGAAAACCCTCGAGCCTCATTGGTCAGTCTCCTGTTCATGTGCTAAGTGTTCAAGGTCAAATTGCCCATGTAGAAAGGCTGGGGTAAAATGTGGTAAATTTTGCAAGTGGAGGAAAGCATTACCACATGATTGTAAAAACCCAATTGTTTGATAGGATTAGGTTGGGTTCTGCTATGTTGTCTAGCATGCTCGGTTCAGTTGTTCTTGTCTCAAGTTCGGTTAAGGTAGACACATTTTATATATTTATAACTGAGTATGGTAACAAGGAATATTTTAGACTAGTTTATACCTAGGCATTATTTTTCACTAAAGCGTCCACCTGTACAGTTCTATGATGCATGTATATCCTTCAATCATCTTTCTATGGGACAATTCGTGTCTTAATTATCGCTTTTGGCAGACATCTTATACTTCTTCTAATTAGGTGAACTCCAAAATGTATAATAATGGTGTCAATCAATTCCTTGGTATCAAAAAACCTATATGTTGCCACAAAATCAACCTCCTATGTCACTTACTTACAGAGTTATCATCATTTGACGACATTCGCAAAAGGCGCTATTTGAGGGTAGGATTGACCCTGAGTTACAATAGCCCCCTGTGCATCATATAGAGCGGAGAAGAATCATTTTGAAGGTTGGGTCACTTAGAGCACTTAATACGGAAACTTTTAGCCAATTTTGGTAGCTCTAGCTACAATATTGGGTGAGTGAGAAGCAATCATACTTAGAGCTGTCTTTCAAAGTGAACGCGATTTTTGGCTATTTTTTGGCTAAAATTGAGCAAAATGTAGCAATTTCGTACCATGAAACAAAGTTTATGGCAACAAATCATGCTAGAAAGTTATTAGTAATACTCATTCAATGTAATTCAGTGCAACTTGAAAGTTTATGGTTGCTTATTAAATATTTATGCTCTGAAACTTCAATATTGTCATTTTTTCACTTTGGCGCCTAACCCAAAATCACATAATTAGCTGTACAGAAAAAACGTACTTGACCCAGAAGTGTTACCCAAACTTTTTTTGAGAGTCTTACCATACGGAATGAGAAAATATAAGGTTTCGCTCTAAAAGAGTCATGTACACGAACACCCCCCCCAGAGCCTAGACTATATAGGGTCGTCTACATATACAGAAAAAACACGAGGTCAATAAGAATAGGAAAGAACGATTAAAAGTCTAATTTGAAATCACAACATGACAATGCAACAATGGCTACAGTGTAAACAGCTGCATGTTTGCTATATGGCTAAAAGAATTCCACGTTTTTACAGAGATGGACAGCAGGGTGAAAGAAGTAATGTCTGGCGCACACGCTGAGATTCGTGTTGAGCACGGAGCGTGAGTTTCATGCTCAGCACGAATCTCACCGTGTGCCGGGTCGATTTATGTGAGTTTTCGGTCTCGCGAGGCGGTGAGGAAAATTTCTGTCGTGTTTGATAATTTTGGTCTCACAAGACTGAAAACTCAGCATGTGTGGGATATGTGAGATTCCTGATCACATTCACTTAGTGGCAGCGCATTTTGATTGGTTCTCACTCAGTGGCGGCACAATTTGATTAGTTCTCACTCAGTGGCGGCGCATTTTCATTGGTTCTCACTCAGTGGCGGCACAATTTGATTAGTTCTCACTCAGTGGCGGCGCATTTTCATTGGTTCTCACTCAGTGGCAGCACATTTTTATTGGTTCCGCCATTTTGATCAGTCACACGACCTACAGTGGCACCCCCTCGTAAGATCCGTACTCAGCATGAACCTCACCATGTGCAGGGGTGTGAGATTCCTGCGCGATGCACCCTCTCTCTCTCTGTTGTTCGGCCATTTGTGTGAGTTAGCCGGTGTAGTGAATCGTCTCAGAATAAAGCCTGTTTATTCCCGAATTCCTATTGTCATCGTTATTGTGAGTGCTCTAATGAAGGCATATAATAGCCTGCTTTCACACTCCTATCTACCAAAATACACAGTAGGTAATTTTTGAAATCAGCAATTCTTTTGCACTTAGAGGCGTTTTGTACAAATTTAGTAATGATGTATTTTTAGTAGAACACATGTACAATTATTAGATACACACTCATATATTTTACCAAACCTGACTGTACATTAAGTTATTCATTAAATTTAACCAACATATATCCTAATTAAATAATTATCATACACAATATTTGCTACCACCCCTGAGGTAATAGGTATCAGCCCCCACAAGTTTTATAATGTCAATGCTCTTCTACAAATAGCACACAATAAGAATTATGAAAACACAAGGGTATATCCTCAGTAATATCAGAATATGCAGATATGCATGTTTGGTGTCTATCCAACATAACCATACACATGGTGTGAGTTAGACAGTTAATGATCTAAGGCATGAAATAATTGTGGCATTTTATTTCTAAACAACATTCACGTATATATATATATATATATATATATATATATATAACATATAATATCAGAGTGCATAAAGGGAGGGTGTGACATCAATAAACATTGCGGAAATTCTGTCATCTGTACCTAACCTATAAATACTACAATTTACTAGCGCGTAACGCAAACCGAACTTGAGCCTCAAATTGTAGCACAGTAGCATCCGCCTAGCATCGGTGCGAAATCGTTTCCTCGTGTACACCCGCAATCCAGGATACAGACTAAAACGTACCTACACGATTTTTCAATTCTGTTGCAGCAAAATCTCATGCGTTGAGAAGCTATTTGAACAACAAGCGCTTATAACCCACTGTCCACCGCTTGCCGTCCCCGGCGCAGCGCTGGTGCGCTCGCGAGGCGATTGGACATCTGACGTCAACCATTAGACGCACACGAGCGAGTCGATACTTTTCTACTGTTTACTTGATAGACTCATGATGTGCTATTGTGCGGTCGGTTTACACCTGCCTGCTGCATTGCCGGTGGGTAGGGGGTGTGCATACAGCTGGTAAATAGGTCAGCAGCAAAGGTTAGCTGCACGAGTGTTGCGTCGATGTCTAATCTCTCCGACTGCCGAGCCACCGCGCCTCTCCAATGAGCGCAAGCCGTGGACAGCTGTGCATAGTAACGCTGCCTTTTGTTTCAATAGGACTTTGCTCAACGCGCATGGATTTTACGCTGCAACAGAAGTTGTAAAATCGTGTCGTATGTTTTACCGTCGTAGTCGCCGATTGCGGGCGTGTCGCTAATCCAGGAACACGAATTCGCACGATGCTAGGCGGATGTACTGTGTACGATTTGAGCTCAAGTTGGTTGAGTTACGCGTAGTAAATCGTAGGTATTTTAAGGCTAGTAAATGACGAATTTCCCTTGTTTATTGATGTCACACTCCTTCCCTATTATCTACTCCAGATATATATATATATATCGAAGTGTAGATGTACCTCATAGTATCATCTCATCACTGTAGACATATTATAGTAACTGTCAACTGCCTTTCAGGTTGGCATCTGTCATCATGTTATAATCATTGATCCTGATATTTTCAAGAGTAAATTCTTTCTCCCCAAAGTCGAGGTAAGCAGTCATGTGGAAACCCATGTTAGACAGTACCACCATATACTCACAGAAAGCGAACAGCGTGTAAACTGAAACAAAACAAAAAAAATTGAGCTGGAAATTGATACCAAATCAACCACCTACACAATCTGTGATATTGTTACTGGTCAATTGAACATGGATGCTGAGCTGAATTTCGTTTAAAACGAATTTATGGGAACCTATAAATTTTACACTGCTATTGTATAAATGCACACATGCACGCACACACCTACAAGACTGAAGAAATCATAGCTGTATAGGATTTGTTAAATATAAAGTGAAACAGCAGTGCTAGTGATTCATTTATATATATAGTGTCGAGTAAAAGAATTTTCACATTATACAAAACTTACCACCAGGTTCACAATAAGCATTATGTCTGTAGTAGAGATACATGGCAGACAATAAAGCCGAGACATTGACCAATGAGCAGTTCACCTTGTACTTATATGAAATCCCTATCTACAATAACAAACCACAAAGTAATTCATTAGATGTTAAAATCGTCACAAATGACACTTTAAAATGTATTACCTGGCCTAATTACTGGACCATGTAAAATTACTTTTTAGTGTTTGTGACAAGATAATGTTGCTAAAGTTTGAACACGTTTTATGCGTAAGGCCATGATAAATAATTTAGAATCTGAAGTTATCGTTGTACTAATAAACAACCTATTTCATCGATATCTGTATACTTGTACTTGTACTTGACTTCTGAGCATGAAAGGTGCTGTTATGTTAACTACTTACTCTCACTTTGCAAGTAAATACAGATTTTCAGATTTTATAAAACTGCATCAGACATACCAGTCCTGCGAGGTGTTTTCCATGGGTCAGTCTAAATAATGCACATGTGCATGCAAAATACATCAGTGCTGAGGCCACAAACGTAGTAAACATAACCTCATGAATAACTGCAAATAGAAAATAACATAATGTTACACCATGTTTACCAAACACACAAAATGACATTTTCATCATATATGGCTGATGGACTTGCACAGCTGGTTATGGATGCGAATGATTCGTCACACAACCCTAATGACAAGGAATAGCAACATAAGTCATGACAACTAACGTGTTTTTTTTATACCTGCTACTATATATGCCATATTTTTCGCGTACAGATATTTTCGCAAATTCAGATTTGACGGACATTTTCGCGAGTGGTTAATTTCGCAGTCAGTGAATTATGAATTATTCGCGTGTTGTTATTTTTGTGGTCGGGGACGCCTTTGCGAAATTCGCGAAAATTTAACCACCGCGAAATACACAGCGTATACAGTATATATATATTTTTTTTACTTGGCATTGGTAGAGTCTCCTAACATATTTGATTAGTGAAAACTGTGATTGAAAACAGTGCAAAAACCAAGTAGAAATAACAGTGCAGAAAATTACCCGCAGTATATAATAAGTTGCCGCTTGAATACAATTGAATCACTGGGATCACTGACATTGCATGGAAAGCAATCTGTTATGTTGTGAATACTTTAATCACATCAAAGCCTGAATTAAGGTACTGAATACATACGCCTGTCTTCTGTTGATGATATGTATGTCAATCCAACCAAAGAAACCACTTCCAGAATATATGAGACAAAATTGGTTTGCATAATGCTATGATAGGCATGAGGCTTGCTACCTTCAAACATCGAGCTAGAAAAGAAACAATTTACAGTTTATTCGCAATGTCAGCAACATCTCTATCTCACTCTCTGTGCATACTAGGATATATATATATTTAAAGCAAACTAATTGGCTTTGTGTATATTAGTGGTAGTATTGAGTGCACTACTTACTACCAAAGATGGGATGGAAATGGGAACTTCTCAGGCAATCAGTTTATGCAAGAACACATCTCACGTACGATTGACAGAGCAAGCTTGGAACGTTTCAACTGCCAGGATACAGCATTTTGGTTACTATGTTAAGCAATGCCTTGTTACATAACGATAACCACGATTGGAATTAGGAATATAGGTTCACTGCGACATGTACATGATCTCACAGCACATAAAATTCCAATTTCACCCCCATTAACTATAAGATAAATATGTTACCATAGAATACGCAATGATTCAATATTCAGAATATTTCAACTTTGTAGACATAGACAAAGTGACACCTGTAATAGTTGTAGTATATTGTGGCCACAAGCAAACGGGGTGAAGAGTGCAACGCTATGGCAATCCTCCAGATGTACCGCTGTGGCGTGTACCCTCCAATAGCTGCACTAATAGATGGCAAATAATTTGCTACCTAAAGTAAAAATGCAAATCAATGACGTCTGAAATACAAATGCCACTCTAGGCCTACCGTGTACTGTGTAGTGTGGGCCCAATCTGAGCAGTAGGCTACTACTACTACTAGTACTAGTGCTCATAGGGTCTATGTCCCCCAGGGTACTGCCGGACCGTACCCTGGGTACGGTCCGGTATACCGGAACGTACCCTGGTCACTATTTGATATGGTTAGGGTTAGGATTAGGGTTAGGGTTAGGGTTAGGGTTAGGGTTCGGGTTAGGGTTAGGGAGTAGGCGTAGGCGACTCCCTAGACTCGTTAGTGGAGTAGACGAGGTACGGTCCGGCATATTAGATAGTACCAGGGTACGTTCCGGCAGTACCCCGGGGGACATAGACCCTCTCAGCAGTACTAGTACTAGTACATGCTTTCTATCCTTGAGCCCTACTACTACTAGTACTAGTAGTATTACTATTAGTAGTAGTACTACTACTAGCATACATGATACAGGAGCTTCAGTCTCCCTATAAATCGACATTTATAATTTAGAGCTAGGTAAATTTATGTTTAAATTCAATGCAGGTATTCTCCCTGAATTATTCTGTAATTATTTTAGAAGAATTTCAGACTCTCATCATTACCAGACAAGAGCAGCAACTAACAATTTATACTTTACTCCTAGAGTATCAACAAATACTGGTTTTAAATCCATTAAATCGGCTGGAGTTAAACTTTGGAATGACTTATCTGTAATTTACAAATCACGTACAATTAAACAGTTCAGCTATAAATATAAATTCAACATGCTACAACAGTATATCTCTTTATGACGAACATATCCGGGTCGTGATTAACTAGTTCTCTATGTTTATCATGATGTCATTTCTAGTTATTTTTACGCGATTGTTGTAACACTCTGGCATGTAATTGCTATTTTTCAAATAATACTTCTACAAGATATTTATTTATTTCTTCTAAATGCATGTTTAAATGCAGAACTATTTCCTAGACTATTTTTCATCTAGTAATATATGCTAATTAAGTTACACTTTTTTACATAGCATTTAGTTGAGTGTGGTAATGATTTGACAAAATTCAGTTACTTGTTTTCAATTTGGAAAGTTTTCCGAGTTATTCCTTTACTTGGCGTTTTATGTATTGCTTGCAATCTTAACTTGTTAGCTTGTTGTTGTTTTTTGATCTGTAAATTGCTAGCTTTCCTATAAATTATTACATACATTCATTGTTATATATGATGTTTAGGATTTCTTCCATTTTTCTATTGTTTATATTTGAATATGGTTTTGCACTGAATGCTGCTTTACATTTATATGTATTGTTTGTCAGTTTTTACTCAATTGTTACAGTTAATGTCAGTTTTCATTTGTCAAGTCAAATGTATGTTATTATAGATGTTATCAAGAGTACATAATAGAGAAGAGTATGACACGGTTTTAACAGCGTTTTGCATAGTTTTCAACTTGTAAATATTCTATCAATATGTGAATAAATATATTCAAACTTTACCTTGTTTTCGTCTATGATTCTCCCTTAATCATATGACACCATAAATTTACCTGAAAATCGTATGTGTTCTTCAAAAAAGTTATTTGAATACGACATAGTTTCGCACAGTTTTCACGCATGGATGCATGTTTTAGACCAAACTTTGATATGGGATTAGTGTTCTATTGTCTATGACGGTACGCTGGGGGCTGTAAGGGATATTAGGCATCGAATTGTATTCAGCGTGCAGCGTTTCCAGCGTGCTAAAAATAAATGTTCTCACGGCCAGCTAGCTAGCAGCTGATTCCCCTAGTAGCTAGCTGGCCGTGAGCACATTTTTTTTTATCTCGAATCAAATCAATCACATAAATTTAAATCTAGACGCTCTAAAATGCTATTTACCCTTTAGATTTATGATTTTTTGCCATTTAGGCTGGGGGCCCGTAGCGTTTTGCTAGCGAACCGAGTCGGTTAATATTTAGTGTTAGGGTTGGGATTAGGGTTATTGTTAGGGAGTAGGCGCATCCCTAGACTAGCATTATATTACATTTATGTAATACAACATGAACAGCGCATGCGCAACAACTGCTCGTACCAATAGCGCTAGATACAATAATGTAACCCAAACCCAAGAGGATAGGGTTACAAAGTGTCCCTATCCTTTTCTGCGGAGGAATGCCCGAGTGAATCACTCGGGCCGGTTTGCTGGTGCGTTTTCAGATACTAGAACTTCCAAACTGGGTTTATTCTAAACACGAACCTTTCTCCGCTATTCGGGAACTTACAATGTATCGCAAAACTCTGTATTAAACTAATATAACCTGTTACAAAAATTCGAAGTGACGAGCGGCGAATATACTGAGCGCCATTTCTGTTGACCTGTGACGTACGCATTTCCGGCATTTCCCAATGCGCATAGCGATCGGCAAACGCAGCGCCCTCCGATTGGTCGGTGAATCCGCT
>NW_014577978.1:12263-19016 GCF_000485595.1 Priapulus caudatus
AGAGAGAGAGTAGAGAGAGAGAGAGAGAGAGAGAGAGAGAGAGAGAGAGAGAGAGAGAGAGAGAGAGAGAGAGAGAGGGAGAGAGAGAGAGGAATGGAAAGAGGGGGAGGAGGGAGAGGCAGAGAAAGAAAGAAACAAAGAGAGAGAGATGGCGAAGTGAGTGAGAGAGAGGGTTAGAGTGAAATCGCAGAGAAGAAGATCAGCTTTTGTGTAAGATATATGTTTCAGGTCAGGGTCACCAGACGAGGGCGTTACCATCGCATATACAACACATTGATACAGAAACTATAGAAAGAAGGCACTCCTCGGGGGGTGCGAATCTTCCGCACACGCGATCGCTATACCTGTTATATTTTGTAGGCTGAGCTCTTCAGTGGCAGTTACACAGTTAATCCACCTTTATAGAACGGACCCCCCCCTATAAAGGCCATTTCGGGCGTTTTCCTTATCTACAAATTTGACCTCTCTAGGTCTCTCTCGCTGTCTGTCTCTCTCGCTCTCCCAATATCTCCCCCGCTCGGTCTTCCTTTCTCCCTCCCCCTCTCTCCCCCTCCACCTTCCCCTCTCTCTCCCTCTCTCTATATATACATACTATACCCATATATATATGGGTAATTAATATATATAATATATATATAGTATACATACTGTTACATACATATATATATACATTGTCATTATACACCCATATTTATAAATGGTCGTCTTATTTTGCTCCCCCCCCCCTCTCACAACACCGATGCATTCGCCCGAGATAAATTATTATGACACGCGGGCGGTTTAGAGACGCTGCAGAGTTTTCATGGGGGTTGACTGACGCCTACAGCACGCTCTATATGTACACAGTTTACATAACTCTGGGGAGTGTGGAATTAAGCCGTTATGGTTCGCGAACTGACATTCCAACGTAGCAAATACACGTTGCGACTTTAACTTTAAGATCTAGAGACTGGGTGTGTGTGTGTGTGATGTGGCAGTTTCCCTCGGAGGTGTGTAACGGGGTGTGTGGTGGAGGAGGGGAGTGTCTCATCTTGAGTGCAGCTGTTGGAATGGGTCCATCTATCCACGGGGCGTGCCACTATCACCAGTCAGCAATATCTAGGCTTTGTCGTGATGCGAGGTTCTAATTTCTAAAAGACAGTGCTAGTCAACGAAGTGGGGTAAAGTCATCAGTATGGCGCGTGCGCGCGCGTGATAAGCACATGTAAACTGGAATATTTTCATTCGACTTACTAACAGTATCCAGGAGGGCTTGCGTGGTTATTTCTTTCGGACGGATGGATCAGTTGTGTGTGGAGAAATCGTCGTTGACGGTGACTTTCTCATCGCGCTTTCTAGTTCTTTCTAGTTCTAGTTCTCATTCTATCTGGTTACCGGGGGCAGGCTGCTGTAGCTAGGTAACCGGACGCGACGGGCGTGAACACGCCTTTGAGGGAGGTGTAGTAGCACAGGCACTTGAAGCATATCAACAGTAAACATACGCCGCCGCCATCGCGCGTACACTGACACATATATATTAAGCACATTATATCACTTAATATATATGTGTCAGTGTACGCGCGATGGCGGCGGCGTATGTTTACTGTTGATATGCTTCAAGTGCCTGTGTGTCCGATGCTCGGACGAATATCCACGTTCATATTAATAACTGTTAACAACCCAGACTATTCATGGTTTAAAATTTTTAAAATTTTTTTTTAGTTTTCACTCATGATCATTATTAGCATATAACAAGCTCTGGAATCCTATGTTACCCACCTTGCAGTGTGTTGCTGTGCTGCCGTCAAAATTACGAATAAGAGATAGCATAATGCACGACACAAACGCAGATAATGGTAAGCAAACTGTTGCCAGAGCAACATGTTTCAACTTTAATCGCAGAAGAGTATTTGAACTCATGCTTCTATTTAAATTGTCATCCACACTATGGTACTTTTTCAAAGTGCATCTAACGATCTAACAGTATTAGTATTACTCTGTAGTTATCACGTCATGTCTCGTTCGCAATCGATGACAGTTCATGTATTTTCAGCGCCGGAAATCTATGCGGATACGGCTGTAGACTGGTACCTCATAACTTCAAATTGCTCATTTATTGTTGAGGCGAGGGGACAGAGTGACAATCTAAGATAAACACGGACACGTGTGCGCATGCGCATCACAACTACAAATAAAGATGGGTGCTTGTGACGATGATGCAAAGAAAATTGAAAATTAACTATATCTATTAGCAGTAGTGGAACATCATAGATTGATGTAAACACACTTATATATGTTGTAACAAATACGTTGCGCTGCACTCTCTGAGTTTGTGAGTGATACGTAATGTCTTTATATGTTGAAGAGCAACACAGGAAGTGCCAGTGGTTCGACGAAACATGTGGGCGCACGACACGTAAACATGTGGGCGCAACATCACTATTAGTATTATGTCATGTGATAGTAAACATCGTGAGGAAGCGATGCTGCAGTTAATTTGTTGATAAACATCCCTATGACGAGAAACTAACCTAACGCATCTGTAAGTTGTCGGACATTTGTTTGAGTAAAAAACCATTGTGACCCACTGGCACTGGCACTGGACCGGAGTGGCTAGACAAATGACCATGGCGACCGCAAAACTTAGTGCACACGATAAAAAAGACTTGGACAAATTTACTAAATTCTTGGCCATGAAAGCCATTCAGATAATAGTTCAAGCACGTCTTGGTGAGAAAATTAAGACTAAATCAAAAGCGTTTTCTTCTGGTGCAGACTGGGTAATGGATGTTTTTATTTTTGTGTGTTTAAAGTAGTGGTAGTAATTATTAATTAGCTTAACATGCCGCTATAATATTTAGCTTATGATAACATGCCGCTGTAGGTCATGTGAAGAAAATCATGAGAAAGCCATGTAAAATATAGCAAATAAAGAAATGTGACATACAACTGCAATATTTATGCTTTAATCTTACCAGTATGGCAGTAATCTGAGTTCACAGCAAACCTGATAGGTAGAACAATATCTTGTCCATAGAGCTCGTTTCGCATTTATACAAGTATAGTTGAAATGGTTAATAAGTCTGTGTGTTGTTTTTGGACCAAAGACAGAACCACTCTTGTTGGTCATGAGAGGGTTTTGGAATTACATTTGCATGTTTCTTGCAGTTCAATCTTGCAGTCAAGGATATGCCAGAGGTTGTCAATGAAAGCAAGAAAGTACTACATGGCCAGCTGCCAACTGTTGGGAATCCAATCTGCGTTGAAATATCGCTACGCACTGTCGATGGAGATGCAATGGTTCTGGAATACTGGTATTTAGGAGTTACTGACGAGTGTGATTCAAACACAAGAGTCACATATACTGTTTACAACAGAATGGGAATAATGCTGAAGTCGTTATTGACGACAACGCGTGTAACTCCAGCATACAAACTGTCCCGCAGGCAAGGCAGTGATTCATATGTTGTGTGCTATCGGCTGTTCTTTGGTGAGCCAAATCTGCAATGCCTGGGAGATGGACATCAGACGAAAAAGGTTGGAGGTGTTGGAACACCAGTTGGAAATCTAAACCTCACTTTAGCATATAGAACTAAAATGACTCTCACACCACAGAAGTGTGAGAAAGAGACTATGCTTGTGAAAGATATGAAAGATGACCATTTTAAACCAGACTGCAGCCCAAAACGTACACCCAAACCGTGCCTGACAGGATATCATTGCGAGTCAAGGTGATTGAGTGCTATGATTCTAGTTGAAATGTACAAGTATGTAATGATTTTAAACTTACAGGCTTACAGATATATATAAATGTGTTTTTAAGATTTCAAGTAGTTTTGTCTTGCATTAGTCTTAGTTTGCCATTCACATTTTCTTAACCATTCCTTAAAAGGGACGCATGGCCCCAGGCTCCTTGCATATATTCAGTTAAAATAGGTTTAAATTATGCTGAAAAATAGATAATTGTCTCTCTTTGCATACAATTGTTTCATCTCTGCTGCTACAGAGGTAACGTTGCAGATGAGATTGCCGAGGCGTTGAGTCAGTGCGAGGACTGCAACACATTGTTCTCAACATCTCCGAATGCCGACGTAGCCATGGCGCATGCGACACAGCATCACCAACATCTCCAGGATGACAGGGGCACCTGGCCTCAAAATGACTGGTGTGTATCATGCATACATAGCACGGCATGAAATTAGCCAAAATGTGAACAGGCCCACCCAAAATTTTAAACAGGCCCTTAGACAATTTGAACAGGCCCTTTACAAGTTTGAACAGGCTCTTAATTTTGTTCAATTTATTCAAAAAGTATTAGCTTTGTGTTTATTAGGCATACTCATAGTATTTCAGTATTTCATTGCTATCAGTGGAGTGCTACTTGTTTGACAGGAATTGCTGGAACATGATTTACTTCTTAGTAGTCATTAAGTAAAAACTAGTCAGGAAATTGGTAAATATTGTTGATATAAAGGCAAGATAGGCAAAATTTTGACTAGGCCTAGTGGACTGATTATATGGGGGGTTGAACCGGCGGCCGCCGGCAAAATAACACTAATTTCGCGCACTGCACAGTAAATAGCATAATAATTAAATCAATGCTTGATTACACTAGTGACCTGGCAGAGTTGTGAAGTATAAGGTTATTGCTTTTACAGAGACCTAAGTGAAACAGTTGTATAATCACTTAATTTTACTTCAGTTATTTGCCTTACTATCAACATGTGCCAAGCATGTAAGAATTTGATTGGAAGATTCAAATAATACACACACCAAGTTGGCCAGTTCAAGTTGTCAATGATATTGGATATATCATGTATTTTGTCAATGGTAAATTGTTAAGCTTGTTAGTTAATGCAGAGCTATTTATAATTTTTTTACCTTTTATACCTTGTTTAGTCTTTAGATACAACTTCCACTAGTCAGTATTTTCAAGTTGGCTTGTTTGTTCATCAGATGCTGTAGTTTTCAGCAGACTGTTGATAAAGATGAGAAACGTACTCAGAGAATTATCTTTCTAAAACGCCGTGCAACTTTTCTTGCTTGACGGAATTGAAATCTGTTACCTCTCCGAAGTGCTGTACCACTTTTTACCCTATTAGCTATCCATGAAGCCAGGTAAATTGTTTCTCCCTGATAGCATTGAGAAACAGCAGAGCTTCAGTAAGCTGCGAAAGATTGGAGCCTTCGTGCAAGGTGGTGACCTGCAAACAGAGACGACAGATTTTATCCTGCCAGAAAACGCATTCAACAGTCTTCTGCAGCACGATGATGCAGCCATCAGAAACCGCAACGGAGGTAAAAAGACCAAAACCATGTGCAAAAATATGCTTCAAAAACAGACATGTGAACAAATGCACAACCATACACACTAACAAAACTATGTAAAAAGACCTGTAAAAACATGTATGCAATCCTTCACACAAGGAAAGACGCACGTGAAAAACGTACTTCAAAGACTTATACATGAGGGATGTTACAGATAAAAAGACGCAGAACGCTCCTCAATGCCGTGCACACAGAAATACCCTTAAAATTCGCATGCTAACCCTTGACACGACGAAAGATGCACATGAAATTTATATGCATGCCTATGCACGAGGGAAGATGGTGGTGTAAAGAGTGCAAACCACATCACGTGGCTAGTTAAAGGGTAGGGACATTTCAACAGCATTTGAATGTTTCACATTTTCTGCATCCAGAGCTGTATGCTAAGCAGCCGGATAGGACTGGTGGAGTTGACGATGAAAGGAGCCATCAGTGTGAGGACGACCATGGTTTACACAAGTCTGCATACGATCTCCAGTCGGTAGCTGAAGATTATGTCATGGTTGACTTGGTATGTTATCACTATGATTACAAAATCGGTCCTTCCCACAGGTGACTTTTGTTACTACCACTGAATTTCCAGATCTATAATGTTGGTGTAGATGTTAGTGGCTATAATTGTGTTAGTATAGGTAGTGATGACACTATGAAATGGGAACAAGAGAATTAAAATGGAACACACATGCAAGTGGTGAATTACACACAGACAGACACAGACAAAAACACTAAATTAGCACGTGATTATAGGTCCATGGTACTCCATTGTAAAATAAATAGATTGTCATCTATAATATGTACAACTACATACCAATCACTATCACATGGGAACTGCAAACGGAGAACCCTGGTGATAGAAACTAATAACATGTTGAATGCAAAAATCTCTTGGTTTGTGGCTCCTGTTACCAGAAATCTCAGTTTGCAGTTCATGTGTGTCAGCGTTTAATAAGTATTGGCGGTGCATGTATGTGGTTGTCCATTTAATTTACACTGGACCAGCCTGCTACAGACCTGTAATGAATTAACAGTTTAGTACGTTTTTGTGTATATTATGTTTATGTAACATTTACATGTATAGTCTTGTTTTTAGCTCATCTGACATAGTCAGATGCAGCTTGTAGAATCGCATGAGCGTGCGTCCGTGCGTCAACAGTTGGGCACAAATCTTAACCGCTCGACGTACGGTCACGATATTCGGGACGTCGGGGGGGGGGGATCGTCAAAACGAGTTGTGATGTCGAAGCTGGGGGGTCAAAGGTCAAAGGTCAAGAGGTGTAAAAGAAGGGGAACATTCCCTCCTTAACTTAGGGTATAGGGAGGAAATGCAGAATTGCGGCACAAATCTAAACGGCTCGACCTAGGCTCGTGATAGTAGGTGTATAGCATCATGGTAGGAAAAGCCATCACTATGCCGAAATTCAAGCTCACAGGTCCAAGGTCAATGAG
>NW_014577978.1:19945-29220 GCF_000485595.1 Priapulus caudatus
GGAATTTTATTACTAGTTTGAAATGTTGTTTTTTTGGGTTAGAAATGAACGTATGTATAGGACGTCTTGCTATGCACAAATGAATTTATCAGCAGAACACCAGACACCAGATGAGCCCTGTCGCTCTGCGGCACTTGTTTTTAAATGTTAACGACAGTTTAACTGTCAGTTGTTAACATTATTGAATTTAAATGTAAGTTTGACATGATTTTATACTACTGGTCTTGTGATATTAATGTAGGTTAGATAAGATGCAATGAGGCATAGCTAAGCTCGTTGCCTGTCAGTTCGTTGTTGTAAGCGTGCCACAACATGTGTTTTATTCGTATGAGAATACATTGTGCATCTGCTAAGGATTGACTGATGGACAGTTGTATGCCTTCAGGTCAGTGCTTGATAGCCACATGTTCAAAATCTCTCTCTATGCTTTTAGAAAGCACCGTTTGCCGTGCCAGATGCCAGCAATGAGTTGACGACCTTCATACGGGAATGTCAGGCGGCCCCCACCTTAGCTTCATTCAATGATCCACAGGGCACTCCAGAGCTGGAAGATCTCAAACTCCAACTGGACGCATTCGAGTTGAATGCAGATGTTTTTGACGACTTTGTCAATACTCTACAACAGGTCGAGGGCTAGAGAGGCTGTGCTCAACCATTAATTAACACAATCATTCATTCAAAGATCTAGTAGTTTCTTACGAAAGTTGAGCGCCATATAGAGACGTTTTTCCATCAAAGCAGATTGGATAAATGAATTTTTGTAAGGATCAGGAAAAGTGGTTTGCAAGAGAACTGGTATGAAGATTGTTAAGTTTTAATTTTGTAAGACTGCCTTCTGCAGTGCACTGGATGGTGCTGTCACCAATTGGTGGAATTGTACAGATTTGTCGAATGTTCGTATAGCTTTTATGGCCTGGCCAGCTAATTTCCTCATTGCAGATAAACAGTATGCGTTCAAGCTTTCGGTAAACCATACCATTGTGTTTTAATAATTAATAACTAGTATGTAAATACTTTGGAACTAGGTTATGATTGTGTAATCATAACCTAATAGATGTGACTAATGAAATTTTATTCCCATTTGTAAAGCTGATTTTAAAAAGCCAATATATTTGCAAATGTAAATTTTTGCTTTGTTATGTACGGAAAAAAGATTCTGTTGTCTAAGGAAATCTGTAGCTTGAAAACCCATGTTCATGATCTGTGTCATTGATATATGTTTTAGGTGAAGCTCAAAATTAGCCATAGATTAAATGGTCATCTATCAAATATCTATTGTGTACATACACACGGTCTTGCGCATTGCTGTAGTCAAGAATAGGTGACAATATCTAGTATTATAAGCAAGAACCCATGGAGTAATTGCAAGAAAACTGTTCGAATGTGTGAATATGGACACTTAATGGTAAACACATTTCCTGGTCAGATAAAATGGTGACATATTCATGTACAGTATTTACTACAAAAGTACAAATAAACATAATTTGTCTATGGCATTTTAGAAAAGAGCTTACAAGTTCAATATTAAACATAGAACCATTCCAGTCTAATATGATGAAGCATGTTAGATGGAAGCTACCATACTGTGCATTAGAAAGGCTTCTCTATTAAAGTTGTTTAAAGTATATTTAAACTGAGTGCATCTTATTCAAACAAATGTGTTAGCATAAACCATTATTTATTCATTATATTAATGAAATGGTGCTAGCTAAGACGTGTGTAGGCAAGGTTTGTACCGATATGCTCATTCTGTGTACAGCCACTCGTTCCATTCAAAGTTTTAGTAATTTGCATTATATGATCTAATTAGCAATTATCTGGTTCGAACATCACTGTCTGTTATGCAATGTAGAACTGTAGTAGTAGAACAAGTTTTGCAGTCAGTGTGTGCAATTGCCAAACTATCAGAACACCCACGATCTAACTGCAGTGCTTCATCTCTCAGTTTTCACTGAGTGTACTGTTGCTGACTAGGTTTCGGTGTCCCGGTCACCTATAATGGCCCAAATTAAATTACTGTTATTGACATGCATAAGCAATGTCGAAGAGGACTATCCAGGACTGCGTGGACGGATATTGGGAAAAATATCAAGAGCATGTTGATTGTCAAGGAAAATTTCAAAAGTAATTATGGATGGGATAATATAATGGGTCTATATAACGCATGCTGCATTCCTGGGGGGGGGGGAGTATTGAATCTTCCCTTGTTCCTCATTTACGTGAACTCTGATGTCATTTTCATGTTATTTTGTGTACTATTTCTTCTCGCATTGTACGAATGAAACAAATTTTGTACATATTCACTGCTGCAAAATGAATGCATGTAAAATGCAATTAAAATAGTGCTGCTGTCAATTTATACAGTAAACATGCATAGTTGTTACATTCCAACTTCTATTTACATTATATAGCATTATAAAACTAGCTCAAAGTAGAGTGAAAGTTTATCATTAGAACACGTGAAAGATTTTCCAGAGTAATCGTAAAAAAAGGTACATACTGCCCATAGCAATAACGTTTAACATCTAACATGTTACAACTAAAATTGTGATTTTTATCAATTAACTCATCTTATGACATTTACTCGATTTTGTTATTGGCCTTATTATCCTTTTTAGCTCATTCTAGTGTACAATTGTTGGATCAGTGATACGCAGGACGTTGCTTTACGTGAAATTCTTATTGTCACGTTGTGATAGTTTATTACTCTCCATCCTCTGCACCTTTCTTCTTAAATGGATCAGTCCATACATTCATCCCTGCAAAACAAGAAGATAAAAACACATTTATACTATTTTTTCCTGTTATAATTGGTTTTATTTATAATAAACACTAATCTTCCCACAGGTTCATGCAATATAAACTTGGTTTCAATACACTTGGTCGTATAACTTGACAAAACAGTGAGTTATGAGAACATTCTGAATAGAAATTTTTTCGTAAATTGTGTACTGGTGTAAAAACTACACACCCAATCATGTTTAGGTGTGTACACTCTAATTCACTTTAGAGGGCTAATGAGCTATTTTTCTCTTTCTTACGGGAGTCCTTCACTGACTTTGCATCGTGAGTCACGATCGCGATTTCTGCTTCGTATCCCACTGATAGCTTAAAGAAAACTTTATCGACGTTCCCCTTGTATTTCTGCAATGACTCCTGCTGCAATGCTAATTCGAGTGCACCAGTTTCCCTCATGGTGTCGAGTGTGTGACGTGGAACCTTCACGGTGGCGGCCTCCCTGCCGTTCACTTTAATGACCAGATTCAAATTGTGATGCATGTCGACCTCCGGCCACGGCTGCTCGAGCACGCCAACGCTCCAGTCGTACGCGCTGCTTCCGCTCGCGACCGACGCGATGCCCGTCCACAGCTCAGACGCGAGGTGTGGCGCCATCGGTGCGAGCATGATGACGAGCGCACACAGCGCTCGCTCGTACTCCACGCCGCAGCGCACCACCTCGGCGTCCGCCTTCCGCAGGTCGCCCGTCAGACCCTGCAGTTTCGATACGACCATCGCGAGGTTGAACGATTGCCGGAAGTTCCAGGTGGCGCCACGCACGTAGAAGTTGCGGCTGTCGGCGAGCGCCGCCTCGCGCTGCTGCGCCGCCGCGGCGGCCAGCGTGCAGCCGGCGTCGCCGCGCGCCCGCGCCGCTCGCAGCGCCGTCACTAGCTGCCACAGCCGCAGCTGCCAGTTGAGCACGCCGACGAACGTGTGAGGCGACCAGCGGCGGTGAGACTTTGGCGGCACGTCGGCGAGCACGATGAGACGCGTCGAGTCAACACCGTACTCGGCGAGAACATCGCGCGGCTCCACGCCGTTGCGCTTCGACTTGCTCATTTTCTCCCAGCGCGTGACGACGGCGGCACCCGTGCTGCGCTCGAGTGGGCGCCGCGCGTCTGATGCGTCGACCTCGTCGAGCGCGAGGTAGCGGCCCGTGCCCTTCACGCGGTGACTCTCACCCATCACCATGCCCTGCGGCAGCAGCGTGACGAACGGCTCCGGCTGCGGCACGACGCCGCGGTCGTGAAGGTAGCGGCAGATGAAGCGTGCGTAGTAGAGGTGCATGACAGCGTGCTCCTTGCCACCGACGTACAGATCGACGGGCATGCCGCGCTGCGCCGTGTCTTGCCCACACATCTCGGTCGCGTTGCTTGCGTCCAGGTAGCGCAGGTAGTACCATGACGAGTCGACAAACGTGTCCATCGTGTCCGTCTCGCGACGCGCGTCGCCGCCGCACCGCGGACACGCCACGTTCACCCAGTCGGCAACGCCGGCGAGGATTGAGCCGCCCTTGCCGTCGAACTTCGTGACACGGGGGAGCTCGACCGGGAGGTCGGCGGCGGGCACGGGCACGGCGCCGCAGCTCGGGCAGTGCACGATCGGGATCGGCGTGCCCCAGTAGCGCTGACGAGAGATTAACCAATCGCGGAGCTTTGCGCTCGCCGGGAAGCCGCCGCAGCGGCGCTCGCGCGCCCCCAGCATGATTGCGTCACGGGCCGCCGCCAGCGGCATGCGCGAGAACTCCGCTGAGTTAACAAGCACGACGTTGCCGTCGTCATCGGCGCCGAGCACGTTGACAAACTTCACGTTGGCTCGCAGCGAAAAGTCGAGGTCGTCCGGTACGAAGCACGGGATCGCGAGCCGCGCGTCGCAGTGCTCCTCGTACGACGCGTTGTCCGTCGCGAAGATCGGGATGCGTCGTCGCGTGAACGGATGCACCGCGCTCGCCTTCAGACGATTCTCACCACCGCCACCGCCGCCGCGGCACCGCGCGTCATTCAGCAGATGCTCCGACTTCACGTAGATGTGCGACACGCCGAACAGCATTTCTGGATGCAGCGTGTGTACAGTCAAGCCATCGGCTAGCTCTTCGCCGTCGAGTTCGACACGGAAGTCGATGTTGCAGCCGTTGCACTCGCCGATCCAGTGCTTCTGCAGGTTAACGATGTCGCGCCAATCTTTGAGCGTGTCCAGCCCATCCAGCAGCTGCTTCGAGTAGGCAGTTGTCCTTATGTACCACTGCCGCAGTGGCCGTCTCTCGACCTTTGCCCCTGACCGCCACGACTTGCCTTCTTCGTCTACCTGCTCATCGGCCAGCACCGTCTCGTCAATAGGATCCCAGTTAACGGGGGCGTGTTTGCGGTACGCGAGACCAGATTCATACAGCATCAGGAAGAGATGCTGCGTCCACTTGTAGTACTCCTTGTCGCACGTCGCAACCTCTCGGTCCCAGTCGAAGTTACAGGCAAGATCTTTCAGCTGCTGCCGCATGCTTTCTATATTTCTGTACGTCCACTTATCAGGCAGTTCCCCATGCTCTATAGCAGCATTCTCCGCAGGCAGACCGAACGCATCCCAACCCATTGGGTGTATCACATGCTTACCGTTCATCCGGTAGAACCGGGACATTGTGTCACTGATTGTGTACACCCGAACGTGGCCCATGTGTAGTTTTCCGGAAGGGTACGGAAACATTGACAGGACATAGAATTTTTGTTTGTCGCCATCATACGTGGAAGCTGTGTTTTTGGTGACGGCTTCTCGCCAATGACGTTCCAACTTTAGCTTCGCATCTCTTGTTAATTCATTTTCCCAAATTCCTGTCACGCTATATACTGATCTTGTCCATACATCCTTGGCCGTCCATCCAATACACTTTTGGTTACAAAGAATAACCTGAAGTCGCAGGTTACTAAACCACCGTGATGCCATTATACATCAATATTTTGGTAACATGAATACAATGGCTAGTAAGTTTTTATGTGTCTGATACTGCTAATACTTTTGTTTACTAGCTTGTGTCATACCTCCAGGTTGAATTGTTTCTCTTTTTACACCCTGCCTTGTTTCTTTCTGGATGTCTCCTGCAATAAAGAATGATTAATAAATTACAAAAAATACTTAAAATGGTTGAAATATATTTAGGAATTTTTAGGACAATTATTAAACTTAAAAATAACAATAGAATCTTAGTTAGTAAACACAACAGATACTTTTTCCACAAGAGCCAAAGACACGTATCTTGAATAACCAATCAGATTTTGCAGAGTTATTCGGAAACAACTTGTAAATTCCCTAGTGGATGGTTAGCAAATATCGCAATAAAAACATCCACCACCATTTTCAACCTGTTGAAACCTGTACTCTGTTATCATGCTACACTTAAGTTCCAATATTACAAGTCAACGGTACGGTATACCAAATGGGCCAACCATTATTTATGTCATATCCTACAAATGGAGCTGCATTACCAATACCACTCTACACAAAAGTGTTGGACGCTTTTATCGATGTAAACATCGGAACGCATGGTGCGAACGAAGGAAAGTTATCAGGTGTTGGATATATATGTGATTAAAATGTCTTTATGCACGAAATGCTTGCACAAAACACTACTTTGAGTAGATAAATTTTGTATTTCAGGGGTAAGCAGTTTCAAATAGCGATTATAATATTGTGCATTGCTCATTTAGGGAACAGAAATGTTCAATTATTTAGTTTACTTATAAAATTATTTGACAAGTAAGATTAGAGTAGCATTTACTCAGTGGAAATGCCCTCTAAAAAGCTGTGCTTACTAATAACTTTTTAGAAAAGACTTACTCCACTTTTTCGGACGTAGATATGGATCAACAACAACAGGGTACAATGCAAGACCTAGTACAGCAACAACACCACCAATGAATGCTCCATACCGCCATCCGGTAAGAAGTGCCATGTTTCTGTAATAAATTCAAATGGATTTTGTACCATATACTCGATGAGGAAACCAAATAACTAAACTTGGCGTGAGGAAGCAATAGTTTAATTTTGATTTTAAGAATATATGGCTCCTGTACCAGTAGGCAGTAACCTGGCCACATCTAAATTGATGTTTACAAAAGTTATACTTTATTCCAGTCAATATAGGTCTATAGGACAATAGGTTTATTATGAATTATTGTCGGGAACAGGTGAGGTCGCACAGCCACAGTGTATAACGAATACGCAGCAGCCAAAAAAATACACGGGAGCGGCAAGTGATTTCGCCCCCGTCAGCTTTCAAAGCACTCTGGTAACAGCAATTACGAGAGCAAAAATTTTAAAAGTTTTGCTCGGGCCACCATCTCTACGAAACTCCCGGTCCTCCTGACCGGCACTTTTTACCCTCATATTACGATGAAATACTACGGTTAGCGCAACGGCAGTTTAAACAGACTTTAAACGGGAGCGCATAATACGACCCGTTCCTCAACGTAGACGGGGTATCCAAAACATCTAGAGCTGCATGAACGCATGATTCGCCACACGAACAAAAACTCGCGACAGTCTAAGAAATCGATTGCGGCATCGCCGGCATGTAGTTCAGCCCAGTGTTTTTATGACCGCATAACAATAGCTCTAGAACTATAGCCCTCTGCTCTGCCGCAGGGCTATAGAACATACTATGGCAATTTCCAGGTAGTAAGCAAAGACAACTTTTTGCACTTAATAACTTCTTTGGTACGCCAAGTACGCTAAATTTCTCTGTCGCACAAATGTCTTAAAGCCGCACTATGCGCATCCAAACGCTAATTTCTCCAGTACTAGACTAGCAAATACATCGTGGCATGCATAATCACACTACCTTATGACAAAATAAACTCTAGTTCCTCCCATTTCACTGCACGTTGTCTTATAAAAGGTATTTTGAAAATACCTCCAATGTTGGTATGCAATTATCGATCTTTGTCGATTTTGATTACTAGTTTCTCTCTCTGCGAGCTCCCTCATCAAGCAACCGGGCAGCGGTGCCGCGCCGATTCAGCGTATCAGTGGTACGCTAGTCGCATCAAAGATTCATAACACCATGTGACGTCACCGCTCACCATTCGAGTCTGATCTTTTTGGCAACGGTCGCGTTTGCGCCAGGAATTGCCAGTTTCTCACTTCTTTCTTATATGGGTTTAGGCCAAGAACCGCCAGTTCGACAATGGGATGCAACTAGAGTTATTTTGTCACTATAGGTAGTTTGATTTATGGATGAAGAGTATTTGTATGTTATATCGTCGAGAAAGATTAGCGTTTGGAACACGCATCTGTATCCTCTTAAGTTTACGTCGAACCTCACTCAAATTAAACCTGCAAACTTATGACGTGTTTTTTTTAAATGTTGTTACTTGCTATATTTACCTGTCGACTCCCCTTCCTCCACCACTCCCTCCTGTCCTCCCTATTTCCTCTTCCGTCGCCTCAGTGTCGCCTCCGAAATTATGTTACCACTCTCTTCTCCCACCTTGTCCCCCACCCGACATCTTTTTGGTTTCGCGCCCCGCCCGCTACTGCCGTCTGGCTCTTGCCCTTTTGCGCCCGCTACGTCCGCGATTTCTCGGCCACACTCGCCTGTATTTCGCGTCGACAGTTAGACGGCTTGGGCGAAACGTGTTGTCTGTCCCTAGAAGGCGCCCAAATACCACCCTGCGCCGGTCTGCGCCGCTAGACGGCTGCTACCCAATGCGAATAAACTGGCTGGTTTGGCCCCAACCCCGCGTGCCAATCCCGTGCCCCTCGCTCCCTCCAGCGTTGGCATCACATTGCTGCCCCGCCTGTCACCAGCTGCCACTGTAGTCGAAAAAGCGGTCGAAGGCGTTGGGTAACATTGGCATCATTCGTGCGACAAGCTAATCTGACTAGCAAGTTCACAGCATGAACATCTAACCCGTTATCGTTGTTGCCAGTAGCACGGCTCTTACAGCACACTTTTTCTGCCTGCAACAGGGACGCAAGTGTGTCTTTATTTGCGTGCCGTTACCCCCGGTGCCTCATGAAGATAGTTCACTCCGGCCCTTCCAAGAGCGCAAAACCGTGTTTTCGCTATACCTCCTACGACGTCCGCCATTCAGCGGGGCGTCCCCGTTCCTATATCGCCCTCCGCAGCGCGACCCGAAAGGAGCTATACTTCCTAGCAGCCTTCACGCCTACGAACACTTGGAAGATTCTTATCTGGCACGGGTTACGTCTGCTGGGATGAGTGAAGGCCACGATCAGCGACCCTGACAGGCACCTTCAATCAAGCTGCTCTTACCTTACCCCTCTAATCGTCACTTTTTCTAATTTGTAACAAGTCGGATCTATTTTATTCCTGCCCCCCTCTCGCCATATACTACCGCACAGGGCCAGCTGTAACCCTGTATATTACTGTCAGACCGATTCTCTCAGTCACCCTTGTTCACTGTTGTGACTGTGGGCCAGCATTGTATTCTCCTACCTACCGTTGGCCTGGGGCGGCGAATAACGAAAGTAAACGCCCTCCCCTC
>NW_014577978.1:29245-34162 GCF_000485595.1 Priapulus caudatus
ATTTACTGCTGCCCAACATAGTGGTTTGCATAAAATCTGCGCCGCTCGCTCAAAAGGCTGTAGCTGTACTATCAAGTTAAGCTTTATTAGAAAGAGATAGCGCGTTATCCTCGTACAACATTGTTGCGCAGCCATCGTTAGATGACTGGGTCATGATCGCGTGTGAGTTCATCATAGAACACGCAACATGTGCCGCCATGTTCCGTGCGGTTCATCGAATGCATAGACATAGGGTTGCTACATAGTGAACAACACTACCAATATGAATGCCTCATTACCCCGTCTTCGCGCCGCTAGGCACTCCGCTCGGACGATGCTTGTCTCTCTCAGAGACATATTAAGGAATTATAATGGGCAACGATTGTCGATGGTACCACGTCAATATCTGGATGAGGAAACAAAGAATGTGCTATACCTGAAGAACTTGGAGATGAGAAATTCATAGCATGGTGTGGCTTTTAATATGTTATAGATTATTAAAGAGTCTCTATGGTGACACGACTCTCAGTTAACCCGCTGCACATGTTATGGCGAGTAACCTCGGTACTACATTCTACACTTGTGACTCGAGTTTTACCGATGTAATAAAGTTTTTAATCTATACTTTATTCCAGTCGAATAATATTGGTTCTATTTATCGACAATAGGCTTATTTGTTAGTAATAATTAGATACTGTCTAAACGAGGGCGGAACAGGTGGCGAGGGTCGCCACCAGCCGAAGTGTATAACGAGAGTACGCGGAGCAGCCAAAAATACACGGGAGGCAAGTTGATTTCGCTCCCGTCGCTTTCAAGCACTCTCGGGAACAGCAATTACGAGTGAGCAAAAATTTTAAAAAGTTCTTTAGCTCGGCCACCATCTCTCTGAAACCTGTCCCGGTCCGTTTGGCCGCTGAACCGGGACACTTTTTACCGCTCATATTAACGATGGAGGAGATACTAACGCGTGTTTCGCGCAACAGGGCTCGAGTTGTACACAACAGACTCTTAACGGGGAGCCGCATAAGTTAGGAGACCCTGAGTTCCCTTGCACGCGGTGTGGCACGGTAAGGCCCAACCCGGTATCCAAAACATTCTAGAGCTGCTAATTGAACGCACCTGATGTACTTTTCGCCCATCCGCTCTACTCGTACATCATTAAACTTTCGCGTTTCTTCATCTCTTCTACTCGTCTCGCTCTGCTGCTCTCTCTGCAATCGCTCTGGCATTCGTGTACGTTCAGCCTCTCTAGTTTGTTTTGAATGTCACGTATACAATATAACTATATAATGGCGCTCTATGAATCTATATCCTTTATGCTTCTGACGCATGTGCATTAGTAGAATATCATAACTTAATGCATAATGTCACCATAATATATCTCCCTTCCTCTCTTCGTCGTCGGTAGTACAGGCCCCTCTAAGATCTAACATTTCTTCTTGTCACTCTACCTCATCACTTCTCTTTGGTATTACTACGCCCAATTACTGCCATTAATCTCTTCTTCTTGTGTCGCAACAATATATGGCTTCTTCAAATATACAAGGTCCGCGTCTCCGGGCTCTAATTCGCTTTTACATATCTGCGATCCAACGCTAATTTCTTCCGTATTAGCTAGAAAGTACATTCGCTGCGCTGCCATAATCACACATAATCTATGACATAAAATAAACTCTATTCCTCCCCAATTTCACCTGCACGTTGTTTATAAGAACGGGTGTTGATTTATATGTAATGAGCACATTAAACGTTATCACATCGCGTTTGACGTCTTGATCACTCTCCTCCCCCGCTAATGTGATGTTTCGACAGTTGTTTCCTTCAGCAATCTCGCCCGATTAGGTTATATATGGTTCTCATGAGCACTGGGTTCTGGACTAGTCTCTTTGGTGGTATAAGTTATTAAGCGGTTACAGTAGTACGTATGAACTGGTCTTGGCGCGAGCTCATAGGAGACAGTACTCTTCAGTCAAAGGCCAGAACACACTTTCTATTGTGACCGTGCAACGCTTCGCCGCAACTCCCTTCTCGCTATCCGTGAGGGGGAACATATGCAATAGAATTGTCTTGTGGCAATTAACGCTATGCGATTTCCGAGCTGCTCTCCATGCTGTGGCTCACTGTTGGGTGGTAGACTGTCAGCACAAGGTACTTCTACCGTATACTGTGTGTATTATCTATCGTAGGTCGGTGATGTTTTACCCGGCACACGTGTGTATCGTCCGCTCTAGAAGTTGAAAAAATGTGTGGTTCTGACGCCTTATGAGGATACGGTACATAGCAGATTCTAGCTTGAAGGTTTTAATGTTATGCTCCTGATAATGGTAGTTGGTGGTATAATGCAAATAGACAACAAGAACGCTAGTCCTTTGGTGTAGTATAGTACGGAGAAATTTAGCGTTTTGTATGCGCATTGTGAGCCTTTAAGTTACTGCAAACACTCAAATTAAACGAAATGCAAACTTAACGGTGAAATTTGGACTTGCTATATTACTCGTCGACGAAGATATATTACCAACAGCTTTTACTGGTCACCTTGCTCCACAGATTTTTTTGTTGCCGGCGAACGCTGGGAACGTTTGATCTCAACGTTTTCGCGAGGGCGAACAGATAAAAAAGTCATGCAGTGAGTGATTACTGTTGCGCTTTTTTTCTTTTCTGCTCATGGTTACTTGGATGTGGTGCTAGCGCGGGTTCCGGGCGCTGTGCAGCTGGCACCACAATGTTTTCCAAGTAGGTGTTGATAGAGAGTAGTAGATGTATCACGGCCGTGTGGACGCAGTCTCGCGTAGGTTTCGCCAAACGAGGCCTCCGCCTCGCTGTCGTTCTTCGGCCGGTTTCTTCGCGCGTGCGTGAGCGCATGCACAACGAAAAATGCGGTGGTTCTTGCCACCGCCGGGCAACCTTGCAACCTGCCCACCCCTCCACTTGGAAATACATTGTGCCCGCTCACTAGCGCCACTAGCGAAAAATGGCGGTGAAAAGTTGGTAAATAATCTTCGTCGACAAGTAATATAGCAAGTACAACATTTAACCGTTAGTTTGCAGTAACTTAAGACATTTGTGCGACAGAGAATGTGCTTTATTTGGCGTACCGAAGAAGTTATTAAGCGCAAAAAGTTGTCTTTGCTTACTACCTGGAAATTGCCATAGTATGTTCTATAGCCCTGCGGCGGAGCGAAGGGCTATAGTTCTAGAGCTAGCACAACAATAAGATTTTATATCGCAGGGGTTATTGTGGGAAGTGAAGGCACGACCAGTGACACCTGACAGGCACGTAATCAAAGCTGTTAACTGAATTCGTCACTTTTCTTAATGTAGAAAGTGGACTATTTTTATTCAGTTAGATATATAGAAGCAATGTAAACTGTATATACTTAAAGATTCTAGTTACTTGTTACTTTGTGGATGTGAGGCAGCATTGATCTACTACCGTGGACTGGGGAGGCGAAAAACGAAAGTAAAACCTTGCCCAGAATTAAGCTCCCGGCATTCCTAGAGATTCCAATACAAGTTTTTTTTTAACATACTCAAAGTAACTAAACTCTCTCTGAAGTTCTGAACTTGCTCAGTCGATGTAAAAATAACGTTGAAAGATGAAAAGAAATGAAGTAAAAAAAAGAAACTTGAAAATAACCATACCATCATTACCATGATTATAATTCTTGATTTCCTGTCTTTGTCATGTTACCTGACTATGTGTACTGTGTAGTGCATGTCTGTCTGTGTGAATGAAATTGAATAAGAATGTGATTGGTTTCTTAGTCGAGTGAAATGAGATAAAAAATGTGATCGAATGTAATTTGTTGAAGATTTCTTAGCACTGATACTGATACAGTGATAGTTTGATGGCCATACTGGATCAAGGATAGAGAACATGGGTACCAATAAAACCAATGTCATTTACATCAATATAAATATAATATTATATCAGGAGTAGATAATAGGGAAGGAGTGTGACATCAATAAACAAGGGAAATTCGTCATTTACTAGCCTTATAATGCCTACGATTTACTTCGTTAACTCATCCAACTTGTGAGCTACAATCGCCCGGCACAGTACAGTTCGCCTAGCCATCGGTGCCCGAAATCGTTTCCTCGTTATACACCCGCATTCGGCGGAGATACATGACTAAAACGTCACGACAGGATTCGTCCCATGTCTTTGCCGCATTCAATCCAAATCCATTGCCGCGCCTCTAATTCAAACAAAAGGCAGCTACTAACCACAGCTTGATAACTCGCCGCGGGCCAATTGTGCTCGCTGGGAGGATTGAGCCCGATCGAGCGATGCCTCTGATTGCGGGTTGCCGTGTGCCGTGCGCGTTGAAGGCATGCCAGCTATGTGTAGAGGTGGCCTGTGCTAGCGTGTGTACCGGCGGCATCAAAGGTCTATCTCGCGAGTGTGATTGCCAGTGGGAAAAAATACACCGGGGGGCGCGGCGGCAGATTTCGCCCCGAAATCCAAAAAGAGCCCCCGAAACATGATATCGGCGGCGACCCCAAAGCAAAGTGTCGCCTGGAAATCGATTGTCAGGTCGTCGTCCCGCCGCCTTGCCCGATCTCGCTCTGGCCTCTGCGCTTAGCGGCAGCGGTTCCACGGCGCGCTGCGTAGAGTTCTCTCGGGGTATGTGTGGCTGATCAAGTGTTTATCATTTAAGCATTGATGTGTGTGTACTGTACTGTTATTTGCATCTCAAACAAGACTGCATAATAGATTATAGATCTCTAATTATGCACTCTTGATTCAATCAAAGCGCGCGCCGGGCCGCCCGCGCGAATATATACGTGTGCTGCCTGTGCGCCGTGCTTGCGGTTGGTTTGGCCTGCGCGTGTGCGTGCTGTGGTGTGCCGGTGTGCCTGCGCGCGTGCATTGCGTGGTGTGCCTGGCCGCGCGGGCTTGTCGGCGTGCGGCGTGTCTGTTGCCTGCGGCGTGCC